>NW_007247230.1:183131-210359 GCF_000164805.1 Carlito syrichta | reverse complement strand
AAAAAAAAAAAAAAAAAAAAAAAAAGAAGAAGAAGAAAAGAAAAGAAACTAAGAAATGACACCCTTAAAAAGCTAGAACAAGTGGTTTAATGAGAAAAGTCAACTGGTCTTTCAACATGGTCATACTACACCAAGAGTGATCATAAAATATTCATGTTAGCTGGGCACGATGGTTCATGCTGTAATCCCAGCTACTCTAGGATGGGAGGCTGAGGTAAGAGTATCATTTGAGCCTAGGCAGTCAAGTCTATACCACTGTACTCCAGTCTGGGTGACAGAGCAAGACCCTGTCTCTAAATAAATTAATTAATTTAATTTAATGAAAAATAATATTCATGTTTGCCATGACAGGCCCAGCCAATAAGATAAGGTGATATTAACTAGGATTACGAAGGAAAGGGCTTCCCAGCATTTCCCATGGTAGTTACAAGTTATAAAGCCCAACAAAACTCATAAATAAGTTTCATTCAATCATGATATTTTGGAGCAAGAGGAAATCTCAGAAATCATCAATCCCTTTATTTGATAAATTAACTAAAGCTTACAAGAGGGACTAAAAGTTCTACCCAAGAAGCTGCTAGTTAGTGACAGATTCAATGCCACTACTAGACTCTGAACTTCCCTGTGGTCTGTCACCAGCTAGTCCCTAATTGTGTTAATAATCATCTCATCAAGGTAACGTCAAGAAACAGTCTATAACTTCTAAATTCAAGATGTAATCTGAGCTAGAAGAAACAAAAATTAAAAAGGCACTCTGCTTTCATCATATCTGCAGATAGGTTTTTTACATCATGACCAACCAGTCTGATGATTACTCTTTTTTTAGAAACTACTATTATGATTAACATTATAATTCTAATAATAATTGCTATTATTTTCTAAATTCCTCAAATGTGGTAAGTATTATGCTAATTACTATTATCAGAGGTAATACTAGAGTAAGGACACAGAAGTTTTAAGATAATCAAGGAATGATTATATAGAAATCCATCAAGTTCATCGTGGTAGCTCACACCTGTAATCTCGGTACTCTGAGAGGCCAAGGTGGGAAGACTGCTTGAGCCCAGAAGTCCAAGGTCAGATAGGCAACATTGCTCGTCTCTACAAAAATACAAAAAATTAGCTGGACATGGTGGCCTGTGCTTGTAGTTCCAGCTACATGGGGGGCTGAGGTGTAAGGATCACCTGAGCCCAGGAAGGCAAGACTGCAGTGAGCCCTGAACGTGCCACTGCACTCCAGCCTGGGTAAGACCCTGACTCAAAAAAGAAAGAAAGAAAGAAAGAAAGAAAAACGGAAAGAAACCCATCAAAAATGTAAAAACTCCTGCATTGTCATGTATTGCTAGTGATATGACCAACAGATAAACAGTAGACTAAATGTATTAAGGTCTACAAAAATGCTTATAGCCTCAGACCAAATAGTCTCCAAACTGGACACAAAGGAAGACTACATTCCCCAGTCCCCTCTCCATTTAAAAAGGACAATGCAACTGATTTATAGCAATAGAATGTGATGAATTGATGGAACATTTCCATTTACAAAGCACCCCCAATATTCTTTCTCTCTCTTGCCATGCCAGATGCCATGTACTGAAGACAGTAGCATTCTAAAATAAAAAGCACCTAGCAACCAGAATCACCACAGACAGGAAAGCTGCCGAGGCAGCAGCTGATAAAGAACACCTGTACTGGGCTTAGTTAAGAAACGTATTTTGTGAAGTCACTAAGATCTGTGGTATTTGTTATCAATTCTCATTCAGATTAATACTGTTTTTAAAATGTGCAATGGTTAGAATGAAAAATGAGAATAACATACAATTACATGAACATAACAGAATTTAAAGTCCTTTTCCTGTCCTTAAAATAATTTTTAACACTATTTACTATGGCAGGGTTTCTATACGTCTTGATTAAATTTTTTTTTTTTAATTGGAGTCTTACTCTGTCGCCCAGACTGGAGTGCAGAGGCACACTACTGGCAACCGCAACCTCGACCTGCTCTGGGCTCCAGCAATCCTTCCGCCTCAGCCTTCCATGTAGTCGGAACTACCACGCCCAGCTAATTTTTGATTTATTGTAGAGACGAGGTCTCGCCAAGTTGCCTGGGCGGGTCTCGAACCCGCAGGCTCAGCCAAACCACTCGCCTCAGCCTCCCGAAGTGCTGGGATTACAGGCTGGGCCACCAAGCCCGGCCTAAATTTTTTAATGAGTAGATACTAGTATTAAAATTTTAAAAGGTACATGAAAAAATGCTCAGCCTCACTAGTCATTAAAGAAATGCAAATAAAACTACACTGAGATACTACCTAACTCCAGTCAGGATGGCCATCACCAATAATTCAAAAAACAACAGATGCTGAAGAGGATGAGAGGAAAAGGGAACACTTCTACATTGTTGGTGGGAGTGTAAACTCATACCAACAGAAAATTAGCAGCTATATACATCCACCCCTGTTGCTAGTTCAATCTAGGCACCAGATCAGGAAAAGAAGCCAAAGCTAAAAGTAGTAACTTATTGGTCACTCCATCCAGCCAGCAATCCAACTGTTAGCTTAAATTCTCACTTCACCAGCACCAACCAGGTCTGCTTCCTAACAAGTTCCCCAACCAGAATGCCTGAATTATTTGGAGTCACAAGTTTGGAAATGCAAAAGCTTCACAAGAACAGTAGAAATCAACAAAAATACAAACCCCGTAGAAAACAGTTTAGTGATTCCTAAAAGACCTGAAAATCGACCACCCATATGACTCACAATCCCCCTACTGGGAATATACCTAGAGGAACTCAAATCACTCTATGAAAAAGATACTTGCACATGCCTATTTATTGCAGCATTATTTACAATGCAAAAACATGGAACCAACCGTGCTGCCCACTGAAAGAGGAATGGATAAAAAAAATGTGGTACATATATGCAATGGAATATTACACAGCCATAAAGGAAAAAATTATGAACTTCGCAGCAACTTGGATGGACTTAGAGTCTACAATACTGAGTGATCTATCACAGAAACAAAGAACTGAGTACCCCAAGTTCTCACTCATAAGTGGACCTTGAACGATTATCATAATACTGTAAGAAAGGGATTGGCAGTAGGTGGAAATAGCCAGGAGTTTGGGGTGGGATTGGCAGTAACAGGAAACTGTCAGGGGAGGGAGAGTACACCTCATCACCAAGGGTACCTGCATAATGAACAGTTGTATACCTAACCCTGACTTGTACCCCACATATCCAAAATAATAAAAATTTTAAAAATTTTTTAAGGTAGAAAATTGCTAACAATTACTGCTTTAAACAATGATAATTAAAACTAAAAAGACAGCCTGTGCAACAAAGTGAGACCCTGTCTCTACAGAATTTTTTTTTTTTTATTAGCCAGGCGTGGTACACGTGCCTGTAGATCCAGCCACTCAGGGGCTAAGGCAGAAGGATCACTTGGGCCCAGAAGTTCAAAGTTATAGTGAGCTATGATAGCACTACTGCACTCCAGCCTGAGTGACAGACCAAGACTCCATCTCTAAAAAAAAAAAAAAAATTAAATTAAAAAGATAAAATGTCACTTGTGTCACTTAAATTTTTCATCTTTGCCATAGGACAAGAATCAAAGAAGACTCAGTACCACTTATTAAAATAATGCCACCTTGTTTTAGCATAACTAGATCTTTAATCACATCCTACCAAGTGTTATCACACTATCTCAGTTGATCCTCATAAAAATCAGTGTTGCCTATTTCCTAAGACATTATTGTCTTCACGTTACAAATGGGAAGAGTTAGGTTCCAAAAACCATAATCGTTGTCCAAAGTCACAAAACTAGTCAATAGCTAGGTTAGAACTAGTATCAGAATTTCCAATCATAATCCAGTGTTCCTGTCATTCTACCATGCTTTCTCTCTTACACCATCCCACCTAAGCCAACGGATTACATCTCAGTGCCTCTCATCTAATATGTATTCCAAAAATGGTTGTGATTTTGATCAAATATCTGGTCTGCTCTTAGAACGTTTACTTATAGAAGAATCCACAGTGCAATATACAAAAATGAATTAGAAGAAATGATGCCATTCTTCTTAAAATGACCCCATATATACAAGGAATTACAGGTGTGAGAAGACCTAAACTAGGCCCCTATTTTACCACAATATTAAAGAAACTGATCACATTTTTTTAAGTAAAATTAGTACAGGATACTTTAAATGCTATCTACTGGAACATCAATAGCTAACATTCATAAAGAAATGAGAAATCTATCAATGTACGGTTCAGTTATCTGAAAGAACTATCCAAAAGCCATGTTTCTTTAATATGCATTCCAACTGCTACAGATATTTTGACAGCATAAAAATATAGCTTTCCAGGAAGCAAATCTAGCAGAAGGCACTCAGAATCACTTGTATTACAAAACAATAAAAATGAGATGTCACAACCAGTGGGGAACAAGCCAAGAGACTCCCTTACCTTTATATATCTTTTCAGCATTACACAAGTGAAGTGTGAAGTAGGTGTCAAGAAGTTGATGACCATTTCTATTAACAATGTTCCGAGCAGCAATGTTCCGAAGATGTCGAAGACGCCTCTAAAAAACAACAAAAAGAAAAGGCATTTAGCTTCTGCCTCCTATAAAATTTTCTGAAAGTTGCAGTTCAAAAATGAAATATAATAAGCTGTCCCAGTTATGTATTTGTTGAGCTAGAAACCCTAACCCAGTCTATTATTTATGCCTCAGCATCCTCTGTCAAATAGGAATCAAACCTGTTCTATCTTATTTACAAGGTCGTTGTGAGCATGAAATGACAACATATATGAAATATTTTTTAAAAGCATAAGTGTTATATGAGTGCTATATACCTGTACAATAGAATTAGTATGCCCTGGAACATAAACCAAGCAGTAATTTGCTTTTTTCCACAGAAGGACTCTGGTAGACATGAAAAGTCCACCTCATACCAACAGAAAATTAGCAGTTATATACATCCACCCCAGTTGCTCATTCAATCTAGGTGCCAGATCAGGAAAAGAAGTCAAAGCTAAAAGTAGTAACTTATTGGTCACTCTATCCAGCCAATAACCCAACAGTTAGCTTATATTAAATTCTCACTTCACCAGCACCAACCAGGTCTCTGCTTCCTAACAAGTTCTCCAACCAGAATGCTTGAATTATTTGGAGTCACAAGTTTGGAAATGCAAAAGCTTCACAAGAAACAGTAGAAATCAACAAAAATACAAGATAAGCTTATGGGATAGTCAAATCATCTTATTTCAAAAACACCATGTTTTAGCCAGACATGTGGTATGCACTTATATTCCTAGCCACTCAGGAAGCTGAGGCAGGAGGATCACTTGAACCCAGGAGTTCAAGTTACAGTGAGCTATGATTGTACCACTGCACTCTAGGATGAGCAACAAAGAGAGACCCTGTCTCTAAATAAATATATATTGTAAAATTTAAAAAGTAAGAGAAATGTTGGTAATGCAAAAGTCTGAACACATCAGATTTATCCCCAAAAGCTAGTTCCCTGTGTCAGATAATTATCTTCAGAGACTTAAAAATAGAAACCAAGTGCCCAGATATACAATATGTTTAAAGCTCTCCTGCAGGGTGAAACCCAGTTCCTCCCCCTGAGGTAAGTCCATCGTCAGTTGCATGCACAGTTGGCCAGAAGAGCCCAGGTCTTTCCCGTGTACATACCACGTAGCAACCCAATCCTTTCTCCCAATCTAGAGATTAAGATTCTTTGACAGAGAACGTTGCAGCCTAACAAATTACTTAATCCTCTAAGTATGAAAAGTCTAAAATGTATTTACAAACTTTTCTAGGGCCTACTCTAAAAGATTAATTTTCCCATAATGTGCCAGTGGTTCCATTTCACACCCTGGGTATGGCAACTATTTTCTCCTGCTATATATTTTTCATTAACCCTTTCAGTCAACATTTTAAGTTGCTGGGAACAACTCATGATCTATACACAATAATCACAACTATTGTGCTGTAAGATCACAATCTTGGCCCTCTGCTCAAAGACCTGAAAATATTTAAAATGAAATATCGAGCAGTCTGATCTCTCCAGACAGCCTTATTTCCTACTGGATCTTCCATATACCCAATTCCTCAATCATATGTGACTGCTTCAACTACCATCATAAAGACCAGGCACTTGCCCAGCTCCATGCTTTTGCTCATGCTACCCCTCAATACCATACCTCTCCCTCCTCTTAAGACGATCCTGTTCATATTTCACAGTTTAGGAAAGAAGATTCCTCCTTCCTGATTGTCCAACTGCAATTAGTTGCTCCTTTATTAGGATAAATAAGAACAACTTTGCTTCTATCTTAACTACAGCATTTATTACAGTTAGTTGTTTATAGTTATTTTCCCGATTAATCTAATAGAAAAAGACTTGACAATAGAGAACATTACCAGCACTTATTGTTGGCATTTATTAAGTGCTTACTATGTGCCATACACTTTGCTAAATACTTCATACAGGTGATAATGTAATTCTCATAACAACCCTATGAGAAAAATAAACTAACTCATCATTATGCATCTCTTTATCCCAACATTTCTAAGTAACCAAATACAAACAAAGAAAGCAGTAAATAAGAAACGAGTAGCTATCTGAAAAGAAAGCAAAGATATAACACCTACATATGTGGGTATGTGTCTACACCTATAGGCTATAGATATGTTTGATCTTTACACACCTTTATTACTACAAAGGATAGAGAAATGATTTATCCTTCAACTCAAGAGAATAAGTTCATGACAAATACATCAGAATAGAACTGACTGCCTTACAAAGCAATGTGAAGGGCTTGGACAGAGACTGAATCTGTAATGGATGAGGATATTTGCTGAAGAAATCACTGCATTAAGCCAGAAGTTAGCAGAAGTGAGCCTCCAAGGCAACTCTGACTAAACTTTTTGAGTCAGAGTCTCACTCTGTTGCCCAGGCTAGAGTGCAGTGGCACGCTCACAGCTACTACAGCCTCGACCTACTGAGCTCAAGTGATCCTTCCACCTCAGCCTTCCAAGTAGCTGGAACTACAAGTGCATGCCACCACATCCAGCTAATTTTTTTATTGATTGGAGAGACGAGGTCTCACCAAGTTGTCCAGGAGGGTCTCAAACCCTGTGCTCAGGCAATCCTCTTGCCTCAGCCTCCCAAAGTGCTGTGATTACAGGCATGAATCACTGCACCCGGTCCACCTTCTGACAAAACTTGAGGTTTCCAGATGGATTACTGACATCATCCACTGACATGGATAAACTGACCACATTACGGCATTAAAGAATAATAAAGAATAAAAAGGGTCTACAAAAAAAAAAAAAAAAACTCCACAAATTAACCAACCATACATAAAGCACTGACCTTTGGCTGTATGACTGCCTTTTCCTTTACTTACTTCAGAAACATTAAGGTAAGTATTCTCATCACATCATGACTGATTAAAATGCAAGATGTTCCAGCAGCTGGAATGGACAAAGGAAATAAACTCTTTATGGGTAGCCGGGCTTGGTGGCTCAGCCTGTAAAACCGTGCCTTTGGGAGGCTGAGGTGAGTGGATTGCCTGAGTCTGCGGGTTCGAGACCTGCCTGGGCAACTTGGCGAGACCTCATCTCTACAATAAATCAAAAATTAGCCGGGCGTGGTTGCACATGCCTGTAGTTCCAGCTACTTGGAAGGCTGAGGCGGATCGCCGGAGCCCAGCAGGTCGAGGCTGCAGTGGCCAGGAGCGGCCACTACACTCTAGTCTGGGTGACAGAGTGAGACTCCAACTAAAAAAAAAAAAAAAAAAAAGAACTCTTTATGGGTGAATCACTGATGCAATCTTGGCAAAAGTCAGTAAATGTACACAACAGCTTTATTGTACCCTATGTCTTAGCTTCATCTTTAGTAATATTAATTCCAATTTTACCACAAAGCTACTTTTTATTTTTAAAAATGCTAACCTTTAACAAACAATAACTGAAACAAGATTATTTTATCTAGTTACAGTTAACAGAGTTACAAATAAGTGAATTTTTAGGACAAAAGTATTTATTAATTGTTTCAACCTTGTAGGAGCTTTCAAAGTTGGTTTGCTTTAAGTGGGTGACACTGGGCTCTGTGGCTCAGCCTGTAATCCTAGCACTTTGGGAGGCTGAGGTGAGTGGATTGCCTGGGCCTGCGGGTTAGAGACTAGTCTGGACAACTTGGCGAGACCTCGTCTCTACAATAAATCAAAAATTAGCCAGGCATGGTAGTGCGCGCCTGTAGTTCCGGCTACTTGGAAGGCTGAGGTGGAAGGATCGCCAAGCTCAGCAGGTCGATGCTGGGGTGGCCATGAGCGTGCCACTACACTGCAGCCTGGGCGACAGAGTGAGACTACAACACACACACACACACACACACACACACACACACACACACACACACACAAATACATATACACACACAAAGTGGGTGAGGCTGGGCACGGTGGCTCACACCAGTAATCTTGCCACCTTGGGAAGCCAAGACAGAAGGACTGCTTGAGTCCAGGAGTTTGAGACCAGTCTTGGCACCATATCAAGGCCACGTATCTACAAAATAAATAAATAAACAAATAAATAAAGTAAAAATAAAAACATAAAATTAAAACCTATTCAGCTTTAATTTGAGGAACAGATGGATGTAATTAGAGCACAATTCAATTCAACTACCTTAAATTCCTTATCTTTTTTACAAATCTTTCAAACACAAATTGTAACAAGAAACATCTGCTTTAGTTGAAAAAAGTGAGACTCATTCATTAGCATGATTGTAATCAGGTGCTTCTAAAAACCTACCAGCTGGGCATGGTGGCTCACCTGTAATCCCAGCACTTTGAGAGGCTGAGATGACAGGATTGCCTGAGAGCAGGTGTTTGAGACCAGCCTGAGCAACATAGCAAGACTTCATCTCTACAATAATTTTTTTTTAAATTAGCTGGGTGTGGTGGTGTGTGCCTGTGGTTCCAGCTACTTGGAAGGCTGAGGCAGAAGGATCACCTGAGCCCAGAAGGCCATGGCTGTGGTGGCAGTGAATGTGCCACTGTACTCCAGCCTGGGTGACATAGTGAGATGCCAACACACACACAAAAATACCCTAGGATAGTTGTTTTTTTTCTTGTGAATAACACTGGTGTTCTTAGAAAATTGCTTTAAACTTAACAGTAGTTGCAGGGATGGGGGGAACTTAACAGTAGTCTGCAAAAAACTTTTTTTGTTTTGTTTTTGCATTTTTCGTTTGTTTAGGCCTTGTAGAAACACCTCCCCTTTATTAGTCCTGAAGAGTTAACTCCCCTCCAGCAGCAAGTATGTTCACATGATTCAGATCAGGCCAATCAGCACATTCCATTCCCCTGATCACAATATGGGATCCAATTACAGTCAGTGAAAATCCAGGAAACTGTATTAAACTATTGAGAGGTCTTTTTTCCACTCACTGGCCCTGAACTTGGAAGACCATAGAGCCAGAGATACTGGCAGTCATATTTCCATCACAGTGAAACCTAAGAATGAAAACAAGGAAGACAGCAGGGGCAAGAAATGTGGGATTCAGTACCTGTTGACACAATTTAAGTCTCTTGATCAAACCAAACCTAAGAAGGTATGTAACTTGATCCACTTGCCCTTTTCCTTCTTTCTACTGTTTCCACAGACAAGATACCTTCAACAGGCCTCACGGTTCAAGCAGAGAGAATCAAGGAGGGAAGGGAGAATTCGCATTGCAAAGGCAAAGGTGTTGGGCTCTTCTGTCCACTCTGGCAAAGGGACCAAGATAGAAAACATGGGCACAGTGGCTCACGCCTGTAATTCCAGCACTTTGAGAGTTAGAAGCAAGAGAATGGCCTTAGTCCAGGAGTTCGAGACCAGCCTGGACAACCTTATCTCTACAAAAAAATGTTAAAACTAGCTGGGTGTGCTGGCGTACTATAATGACAAACATCACCCCACCCCTATAAAACTGTGAAAGATTACAACCAGGAGGGGACTTATACTGCTAACTGTGTATTAAGAATTTATCCCATGGAAGGTTAGTATATGAAGAGTAACATTCTAACATAGTTGCAAGGTACAAAGAAATGCTTCATTTTGTCAACCATATCCATATTTTAGAAAATGATCTTATGTTAAGTAGATCTATTTTTGTTGATACAATTTTTAACTGCAATGTGGGAGAAAGTAAGACTTAGGTGATTTTTAGTAGTAAAATATGCCACTGGGACTCTATCTTCCTCCCATGTTTCACCTTTCCCTTACAGGCATCTACAATTTCCTGGCTTCCACAGTGTAATAATGACCAAGAGAACCGATGTGTCCTTGATCTTGTTCTGCATCAGTGCTGGAAAGCGATTCAGGAAGGCTGATGACCAAAAGAAGGAAATGGCTCCCAATCATGCTCCCTTCCTGTACATCTTGGTTAAAAAAAAAAAAAAGTACTTTGGTTTTTGAATATAATTACTCCAAAAATCTCCACTATCATTAAGCTAACCCATCCCTTACTCAACTTTTACAACTCCCAAGGCCACAAGGAGGTACCTTCAAAACAATCCTTGAGTCTAATTTGCTTAATCTGTAAGGGCTACTACAAATCAGAAATAGAACCAATAATCAATAACCTTCAGACCAAAGGAAAAGAGGCAAAGGATATGAAAAGGCAGGTCACAGGAAAAGTAATAGAAATAGTCAATGCACACTTGGAAAGATGTATGCTCACACCCATAATATGCATCAAAATAAACATTATACCCTGTTTGGAAACTGACTTGGTCTTGAACTCCTGGGTCCAAACAAGTTTGCACCAACACACCCATCTCACACAGTCTTACACTGTAATGTTGTCACTCTTCCATTAAGAAATGGGGTCTAGCGAGACCTCAACTCTACAATAAATCAAAAAATTAGCCAGGCGTGGTAGTGCGCACCTGTAGTTCCAGCTACTTGGAAGGCTAAGGTGGAAGGATCCCCTGAGCCCAGCAGGTCGATGCTGGAGTGGTCGTGCCACTGCACTCCAGCCTGGGCGATGGAGTAAGACTCCAACTTAAAAAAAAAAACAAACAAAAAAGAAATGGGGTCTATGTTCCCTCTCCCTCAAGCATGGGCAGGTCTGTGATTATCACAGAATTGACACCATGCGACTTCTGAGGCTAATCCATACAAGGTGACAGGCTTCCATCTCGTCCTCTGAGGATACTCTTCCTTGGAACCCGAAGCCAAGCAGTCACATGAACCTCACAGGTGTTCTCCACAGGCCCAGCTGAGATATTGCCAGGTAGCCAGACACATAAGTGACCATAACCTGAGCCCTGGGGCTTCCAGAAGTGACATCAAGGTAATAAACAAAGACAAGTTGTTCCCACCAAGGTCAGACCAAGTTGCAGATTTGAGAGCAAAATTAATGATGATGATGATGTAAGCCACTCAATTTTTTGTTATTTATGCAACAATTGGTAACTAAACTGACCTATCTGATTAAACAAACTATTTTAGTCAATCAGGGTTGATACAAGATAGAACAACGTTAGTGAAAATATAAATTCCAATTTACACGGCAAGGGCAATTTAGCATAAATTATCAAATTTTAAAATGCATGCATCCAATACTTGACAAAGCAATTCCACAAGCTACAGAAATATGTAAAAATATGTATTCCAGTACTGCTATTAAAGTAAAAATGAAATAACCCTTTTTCAATTATGGTACATTCATACAATGGAAAACTATATAATCATTTATTTATTTTTTTTAGAAAGCAGGATTTATTGAGAGGACAGAAAAGCCCCCACAGTGGGAGGGGACCCGAAGGGATTGCCCCATATAATCATTTTTAAAAGGTCACTGAAAGTGCTGATACGAAACACAAAGAACGAGAAATTTTAAATATTCACATAAATAAACATTACTGTATTCCCTGAAGGATGATCAGAATGGGCAAACTTGACAAGGGTCAGAAAGTAAATATTTTAAGCTTTTCGGGGTACACTGGGTCTCTGCATATTCTTTTTTACTTTGTTTATAATCATTTAACAATATAAAAACCATTCTTATCTCCATCAGTAGTTACAAAAACCAGCCACTGTTAGTCATAGTTTGCTGACCCAGAAGCAGGTAAACACAGATATTATAAGATAATCTCTTTATAGATATTATGAGATAATTTCTTTTTCTTTTTCTTCTTAGTTGGGATCTCATTCTGATGCCCAGGCTGGAGTACAGTGGCACACTCATGGTTCACCACAGCCTCAACCTCCTGGGCTCTGGGAATCCTTCTGCCTCAGCCTCTCGAGTAGCTGGGACTACAGGCACCACACCCAGCTAATTGTTTTATTTTCTGTGAGACAAGGTCTCACTATGTTGCCTAGCCTGGTCTCAAACTCATTGGGTTCAAGCAATCCTCCCACCTCAGCCTTCCAAAGTGCTGGGGTTATAGGCATGAGTCACTACACCCAGCCGAGATAACTTCTTAAAATAGTATTTGCTTTGGAAATGTAGTCAAACTAGTCCCAGACACCTTCTTTCATTCCTGCTCTCTACTCCTGGCTTCATTTCTTTTTCAGGTCAGGCATTTATTCTCAGCCTGGGATCAGGTCAGTGGTAGGCAAGAATTAAGGCCCAGGTTATTTCAGGTAAATTTAAATTACTGCTATTTTGTTATAACTATTTCGGGGAGTAACAAATGCAAACCTGGGGAAAACTGGTTTTCCACAGAAGGTAAGCATGTTCAATGACTGAATCAAGGATTTAAGCTTGACAAATTCAAGTCAGTTTTTTTTTAAACAGAAAATCCCCTTCTATATAATATAGCACTCTCAGTCACCTTTTTTTCTTTCTAATCCTTTGATCCCAGTGAAAGACTCACTGTGAAAGTTTTGAAAGAACACAAGAATACTTTTTAAACTAGTGCCTGGGGCTGCTTGCTATCAGCAACCAGTGCCAACAGTCAATGTTACAGATTCAAACAAACAACCCAACAACCCTAATCTCTCATGAAACACTTCATAGTTCCTGTCTCTAATTGAGAGCTTTTTCCAGCACAAATTACACAACCTAGGAATGAAAACCTTCATTTTGACATTAACTCTGCTCTCCCCCAGGTTCAAGGCAGTCTAAACTTAATGCAGTCACTGACTAAACACCACTAAATTATAAAACAGGCTTCTCTACAGGAAAAGACAACAAACTTCTCTGAACTTTCTACATTTCTTATACAATTTGGCTCTGGGTCTCTTATCTCAATGCTACTTACCCCACCCTCCCTACCCCACCCCTGCCCCATCTTGGTAGAGGGTCCAAACTTGCCCCCTTTCTTCCATTTTTCCGCCAGTTAGTGTTGCTCTTGGAAGCAGGCCTTTGAGTGACTGACCCAGGCAGGAATGTCCTCTGCATGTGTCTCTCACCCTCCCTCTCTTACTCCCTTTCTTCTATTCTATCTTGTCACAGACTATGCTGAGGAACTGTGGGGACACAAACACAGTATTCCATAATTTCAGAGTATATAATCTTACTAAAAAGCTAGAGTCTGTGCACATGAAAAGGGCAAATTTCAGTTAAAAGTATCCAGCAGTATTTAGAAATAGAAGACCAAAGAAGAAAGATGCAGAGCTACACAGGATAACCTAGAAAGGATGAAAACTGGAAGACAAAGACAGCTATTAAGAGTAATATCATGCTTGTAATTTGCTTCATTCATGCAAGGGAGGACAAGTAGGTAGACAGATAGATTAAACAAGATCTAGCTGGGCATGGTGGCTCATGCCTGTAGTACTTTGAGAGGCCAAGACAGAAGGATTGCTTGAGTCGAGGTGTTCAAGTCTGGTCTGGGCAATATATTGAGACCTTGTCTCTACAAAAATAAAAAATTAGCTGAGCGTGATGCCACACATCTATAGTGCCAGCTACTCGGGAGGCTGAAGCGGGAGTATCACTTGAGCCCAGGAGTTTGAGGCTGCAGTGAGCTGTGATCGTGTCACAGTATGGGTGCAGAGTGAGACTCTGACTCCCCAAAAAAAAGATCCACCATGATTTCACAGTTATTGAAGCTGGGTAGTAAATACCTGGGAGTCCATTATATTCCTCTCTTAATCTCTCTCTCTCTCTCTCTCTCGATATACATATATATGTATATATACAGAGGGTGCCAAGAAAATATATACACATTTTAAGCAATGTTATTTATTACTTTTAGTTCATCGTAATCAGAAGTTTATGGACACTGATGATAAGCACTCTGCGCACCTCTTGTAACTCCAAAAGTCAAATGTGATGTGTATTCATCTTTTGTTATCGGCATAGATTATTATAATTTTAATACAGTTTTTTTTCCTTTTTTTAAAATGTGTGGGTTTTTTTTTTTTTTTTGGCACCCTGTATATATATGTGTGTATGTATATGCTTGCATTTCAATACACATTGCAGTTTCCAAAATAAAAATGTTACCAAGTATTATCAACAGGAACAGAAAGAAAAGATAAGACCATATAGAAGTTGAAAGAAAAACGAGGCTTCATGGAATGAATAGATAATGAATGTGGTTGAGGATGAAGAGAAGATGACAAAAGACACCAAAGGAGTCAGAGATGACCTCTAGGGAAATGGGAACTAATCAATACAGGTGTTAGGACAAAAGTAGAGTCATCTCACACACACACACACACACACACACACACACACACACACACACACACACACACACACTCCCTATACCTTACATCAAATCCCAAAAGGCTTAAAAATAGCTAGATGTAGACTATTAAAGCAAAAAATACACAAAGGAACCTGGAAGGTCTAAGAATGGTACTCAGAAGCTATAAAAGAAAAAAAATTGTTTATGGTTCAAAATGCTTTAAAATTATGCAAGGCAAGAACTACCATATGCAAAGTCAAAGGGAAAAAACTAATAAAAAGATTTAATTCATATAACAAAGATGATTTCACTAAAACATAAGGAAGTCCCAGAAATCAAGAGTCTGACAAACCAAAAAAAAAAAAGAGTCTGGGCCATTGCCTTGCAAAGTGATGATATGGCCATGTGCTCCTGAGCTATGGCCAGGGCATGTTTTCTTAAGCTTTGGTCCCCTCCCCTCCCTTGAGGAGGTGAATCCCCTCTTTCTCTCTCTCTCTCTCTCCAATTTACTTTCTAAATAAACTGTATTTCCTAATCTAAAAAAAAAGAGTCTGAGAAGCCAACAGCAAAAATGGCAAAAAATATTAACAGATAATCACAAAAAAGGAAATACAAATAACTCTTAAGCAGGAAAAGATCCTCAACCTTACTCATAAGAAAAATGCACATTAAAACCACACTAAAATTAGCACAGACCAAAAACTGATAACATTCTGAGGCAAGACCATGACAAAGCAGGCACATTACTGAAAGGAGTGCAATTGGCATAACCTCTGTGGATGGTGTCTTAGTCCTTTCTGTTGCTTATAATAGAATACTGAAACTGGGTAATTTACAAAGAAAAGAAACATTTCCTACAGTTAGAAATGCTGAGAAGCCCAAGGTCAAGGAGGCACATCTAGTGAGAGCCTTTTTACTCGTGGGGACTCTCTAAGTCCCCAGGCGGCATTGGGTATCACGTGGCAAGAGGGCTGAGAGGACCAGCATGCTAACTCACATCACTTTCTAAATATATTTTTTGTTTTATCTGGTTTTGTTTTGTTTTAATCAGGGTCTCCCAAGCTGGAGTGCAGTGGCACCATCATAGTTCACTGCAGTCGCAACCTCCTGGCCTCAGGCGATGCTTCCATGTGAGCATCCCAAGTAGCTGGGACTATATGCATGCATTACCACACCTGGCTGATTATTTTTTTATTTTTTGCAGAGACAAGGTCTCACTATGTTGCCCAGCCTGGTCTCAAACAATCCCCCCACTTCAGCCTCCCACATGCCAGACTACAGGTAAAGCCACTGCACCCCACCTATCTCCCTCTTCTTATAAAGCCACCAGTTCCCTTCCCATGATAACCCATTAACCCATTAATACATCAACTCATTAATTAAAGGCCCCACCTCTCAATATTGCTACATCGAAGATTAAATTTCAACATGAGTTTTGGAGGGGACGATTATTCACACCGTAGCAGATGGTAATCTGACAATAGCTACCAAAATTATAAATGCACGTATTCTTTGATCCAGCAATTCCACTTCTGCATTTATGCTAAAAATAAAATTGCAGATATGCATATGATGTATGTAATAGTGTACTGCTTGTATTAGCAAAAACTGGAAATAACTGAAATGTCCAACAATAAGGAACTACCTAAGTTATGGTATATCCTACAGTGAAATATTATGTGGCCATAAAGAATAAATAACATGGCAGTTCTTTGAACACTGATATGGAACAATCTTCAAGATATAGTATTGTTTTTTTAAAAAAGTATAGTGTATATAAATAGAGAGAGTGAGTCAGTGTGTTTAGCATATTATGCTTAACAGGGAAAAAAGAATATAATTATGTAATTATTGGAGAGTCATAAACTATAACTAGGCCAGGCACAGTGGCTCATCCCTTATAATCCCAGCACTTTGGGAGGCTAAGGAGAAAGCATTACTTGAGCCCAGAAGTTTGAGACCAGCCTAAGCAACATAGCAAGACCCTGTCTCAACAAAAATAAAAACAAAAAAATTAGCAGAGCATAGTGGGGGCAAGCCTTTAGTCCTAGCTACATGGGAGGCGAGGCAGGAGCATCGCCTGAGCCCAGAAGGTTGAGGCAGTGATCATACCACTTCACTCCAGCCTGAGTAACAGAGTGAGACTACAACTAAAAAAAAAAAACCACTATAACTGATAATACTGGTTGCCCCAGGGTATGTGGGACACAGAATAGTATGGACACTGCTCACTATATCCTCTTATATACTGAGCCTTTTGAGTTGTAGAGAATATATTTAAACTGTATGTTTAAAATATAATTAAATTTACATTTAAAAGAAACAGAAGGATGGCAACCAACCTTTAAATACAGGTATGAGGTAGCCATTTCCCAAAGCAATGTAGTAAGACCTCAAGCTAGAGTTTGAGTTGAACTCCAGGGTGCTTCTACCACTCACTAGTGGCAAAGCACTTACTCTCTCTAAGCCTGTTTCCTCTTCCATAAAAATGAAGATATTTCCACCTACCTACACCTGTGGGTTACTATAAGGATCAAGTGAAATAATGGATATGAAAGCCCTCTGAAAAATTATAAAGTATTACAAAAATAGGGATGTCAAGAGAGGGATGTGGTTACCAGTAGAAGATAATGAATTGACAATTCTAATTTGTAGTAGAGACAGATTTAGAATTCATCTATCTAAATAGATATTATGAAGTCACAGGAACATAATAGATCTCTGAAGGAGAAAAACTCAATAAACAGAATTCTAGAACTGCAGAACTGGAAAGGACCCTGAAGGTCATCTAAGTCTTTGTTATTCTGCATCACCTGGGAAGGTGTTGAAAATTCAGAATCTCAGGTCCCAGGACAGACATACTCAACCAGAATCTGTACTTTACCAAGATGCTCCAGGTAACTTATATGTACATTAAGTTTAAGAAGCACTGATCTAAGCCATCTTGTTTATTTTTCAGATAATAAAGGCCCTAAAGTAAAGGGACTTCCCCACGTTCACACTGCTAATAAGCAGTAAAATCAAGATTTGAACCTAGGCCTGATCTCCTGGACTGGGTATACCAAGTATTTGCTTCCCCAGACACCCTGTTTCAAAATCTCTGAGGTATCTTTGCCTTTCAGGCCTCCCATGCTCCTACCCCCATTTCTAATCAGTCATCTAGACCCATGCATTCTTTCTTTGCCATTACTCTGGCATATGCTGCTTCTCTGTCCCCTTCCTTCACTGCTTTAAAGTTAATGTAGTTCATACTATAAAATCCAGCTTCTTTCTCTTGTGCATGTACCAACTTCCTCTTCTGTCAACAAAAGCTCACTTTCTTTCTTTTTTTTATTTTTTTTGAGTTGGAGTCTCACTCTGTCGCCCAGACTGGAGTGCAGTGGCCGCTCCCAGCCACCGCAGCCTCGCCTACTGGATTCCGGCGATCCTTCCGCCTCAGCCTTCCGAGTAGCGGGAATTACAGGCATGCGCTATCACGCCCGGCTGATTTTTTGATTTATTGTAGAGATGAGGTCTCGCTGCCCAGGCGGGTCTCGAACCCGCGGGCCCAGGCAATCCACTCACCTCAGCCTCCCAAAGGCGCGGGATTACAGGCTGAGCCACCGAGCCCGGCAAAAGCTCACTTTCAAATAGCAAGCTCTATATGATTCCTTAAGAAGGTGCAAGTCTTTAAAAAGCTTTGAACTTTAACATGTTGATTTCAAGCAGAATTTGTATTGAAACCTACTAAGACTAGCAAACTGCAATTTGGTCATTCTAATTCAGAGACCTCATGTCTTCACTTCCATTATTTCTTTCTTAGTACCTCCTTTTCTTTGCCCTAGAGCTAGCCCAGGCTGCCTTTATGTAACAAGGTCCTCCTGTTCTAATCAAGTGTTATTAAAATACAGTTGATTATCCTTCAGTATCCTCAAGGGATTCGTTCCAGGAACAGTCCCCACCTCATTCCCCAACCCCCACAAATACCAAAATCCAGAGATGTTCAAGCCCTTGATATAAAATGGTATAGTATTTGCATATAACCTATATACATCCTTCTGTATACTTTAAACCATCTTTAGATTACTTATAATACCTAATGCAAAGTAAATGCTACACAAATTGTTGTTATACTGTACTGGATTGTTTCTATTATGTTTCATTGTTGATTGTTGTTTTTATTGGAGTTTTTGGTTTATTTTTATCCAGATTGGTCAAGTAAAGCAATGGGAGTCGAGAAGGAACAAAGAAATCTGCAACTGATTGTGATCAATTAGCTGTGAACACAACTGCACTCAGACCATCCTAGTGGGGTTTTTCCCGAATATTTGCTATCCACAAATGCAGAAAGGCTGACTAAAAATCCAAAGGCCCTAAGCCTGCTTTACAACACCATCTTCTTATGTACCAATAAGCTCTGACCATGCACAAACATTCTCATCTTTAGAATTCTCTCCTATACACTCTAACAAACCAAAGTATATCAGCATTTCTTAAGTATCCATGATGTACCAGGCACTACACAATATAGCAGAAGTCCAAACACCTCTGAGGACCTTTCCTACATAAGCAGAAGAAAATTAGCTAGGTGCAGTGGCTCACAGCTGTAATCCTAGCATTTAGGAGGTGGAGACAAGAGGATTATCTGAGCTCAGGGGTTCGAGACCAGCCTGAGCAACACGGTGAGGCCTCGCCTCCACAATAAATAAAAAAATCAGCTGGGCATGGTAGTGCACGCCTGTGGTTTCAGCTACTTGGAAAGCTAAGGCAGAAGGATCACCCGAGCCCAGCAGGTGGAGGCTGCAGTGGCCGTGAGCAAGCCACTGCTCTCCAGCCTGAGTGACAGAGTAAGACTTCAACTCAAAAAAAAAAAAAAAAAAATTAAAAGCTCTGGTCTCTGCCCCATTTCCATTTCTGTGCCAAGAATTTTTGACCTTTTTAAAGAGCAAATAATATGGGAAGACTTTTATAGATGCTCAGCCCCAATGAAGATAAGTGAACAGACAGAAATAAGCCCCACACACGTACAGGCTAACTCCTGTCAACAATCTGTCCGCTACAGCACTAGGAGTCGAGGGTCCCATGTACAAACTGAGCTTGACTAAATGTTCCTGAAAAAAAAAGGAAGGGTGTTTCAGTTCAAATTCCAGTTGCGAGCTACATATTCCCGTGACCCCAAACACTGTTTTTGTGATATGGCATAAATAAACTTAGCAAGGTTGAGTTTGAGTTTCAGCTTTGCTAGTTCACTTGGAAATGTGTTTAGCTTCAGATACCTCCCCTGTAAAATAGAGATAATAACAGCTTCAGCCTCACGGAGTTGTGAAGAACAAATGGAATAAGTATCAACAAAGTGCTTAGAACACAGTGCCAGAACACAGGATAGTTCAATAATGCTACCTCTATTATCAATCGCCCTAAAGCTTCCCTCAGTCTTTAGTCGATTTACCTTAGTTTGAAAATCTATCCACCTAACTCAAGCTATTACAGATTTGTAAATATAAAGGCAAAGATGAAATTATAAAAAAACCATATTTTAATTCCAACAAGCAAACAGAGTAAAACAGTGGGGAGTGGGCTCTGAGTTTAGACCAAAATAGTTGGGCTTGAACTCTAGCTCTGCCATGTTCTTTTCCAGGCCTTGGTTTTTCACCCATTCAAATGGGGGATGGTTCTTATTTCTTGGGGTTAAAAATACTATGAGAATGGTTTTAAAGAGATTAGCTACCAAAACAGAAGGCAGCATGGCAAAAGATTAAAAAGATGGAAAATTCATTCACGAATAATTTCTTTAAAATAGGCTGGGCATGGTGGCTCAGCCTGTAATCCCAGCACTTTGGGAGGCCGAAGTGAGAGGTATACCTGAGCCCGGGGATTCAAGACCAGCCTGGGCAACTTGGTGAGACCTCATCTGTACAATAAATCACAAAAACTAGCCGGGCATGGTGGCGTATATCTGTAGTTCCAGCTACTTGGAAGGCTGAGGCGGAAGGATCGCCTGAGCCCAGCAGGTCCAGGCTGCAGTGGCCATGAGTATGCCACTGCACCCCAGCCTAGACAACAAGGGTGAGATTCCAACTCAAATAAATAAATTATGTTGCCCATGATGGTCTTGAACTCCTAGCCTCAAGTGATCCTCCCACCTCAGCCTCCCAAAGTGTTGGGATTATGGGCATGAGTCAATGCACCCGGCCTCATTAATGAATAATTTGTAAAGGATATTTCTGGAATGATGTGTGACAATGAGCCATATATCTTGATTGCAAGAAGATATGGCAGCAAAAAGTAATCACAAAGTTGAACTAAAATGAACACCTGCATGAAAGGCAATCACATGAATTGGGTCATTCTTGTCATAGCCAACTAAAACAGCGCTGAGAGTTCAGGAGGATAAAGCACTCAGACAGTGCGTGTGACATTGCTTCAATTCTAATTCTCTGATAGCCTAGTTGCTGAAACAGCCTGCTGAATCCTGAAACCACTTTTATCTAATAGCTACTGAAACAACCTTTGTCACTCGTTTTACTCACCATAGTCACTCACCAATCAGAGCTTACTGGCTCCCCAAAACTTTACTAGTGCCAGCGAAATTTCTTGCAGAATAAATAACACTTCTCCTTCTGATAAAACCTCCAATCTCTCTTTGTTCTTCAGATATACTACAGACTACCAGGTCGGTGTGTATGCCCCAAACTGTAATTCTTGCTTTTAAATTTGGAGATTTGTCTCTAAATTTGTATTTGACTTTAAAATTAGCAATTTTAGGTAGGCAAATACCAAGTCATTCTTCATGACTCAGCTCCAGAATCTCTACTTTTGAGATGTCCTTCCTTACCTCCCTACTCGATCCACTACCCTAACCGAGATATTCATTCCTCCCCCTAGGCCATGACTATATTGTGTATAAACACTGTTGCTGCACTTACCACCATCATGCTTTATCGACTGTGTTCACATGCCTGTATCCCCCAAAAGAAGATCCTTACATACAGAAACCAAGTTTTATTCCTTTTTATATCCACACTACTTAGCACAGGCCTGGCACAAAGCAGGTAAATGTCTGATAGAGGAATCAATGAGTAAAGTACAGACAAGAATAGCTATCACACTGAGCCATGGAGAACAATGCCTTTAAGTATTTAGTAACATCTGAAGTTCTATTTCATACATATCTCTTAATCGCACCTGTATTTGATCACAACTCTTCGCCTCCTTACCAACTGTAAGCTCCTTAAGAACCAAAACTGTGTCTTTTTATCCTGAGTGGCTGTTGTGCAGCCACACAGACATTCTACAAGTGTTTGTTGACAGAATGAGAGAATGATGAAAGGAAGAACAAATGCTGGCACACCACTACCTTACAATTCAGTCCTCTAACCTCCCTTATTGAGAAGCTTTCTTAGCAACGTCCTCATCACTCTTCTCACCATCATTTTCTCCACAAGACTGTCATCAAGCACTTGCCCACGGCACAATGCCAAGGGCAGATTGTAAACATGGAGGGAGAGTTAAGAGTTGGGAAATTCGTTGTGTCACTATCACAGCCAGGACTGGATCAGACAAGAACATTAATGCATTATAAATCTGGGAGGAGAAGCAGACTATATGCATGGTCTTAAAGTGTCTCTCTCTAGACTGGGACACATGACTGCAACATTCCAATTGAAAATGCATAATCTGTGGCCTGGCACTGTGGCTCAGCCTATAACGCCAGCACCTTGGGAGGCCGAGGCAAGAGGATTGCCTGAGTCAGGAGGCTTGAGACCAGCCAGGGCAACTTGGTGAGACCTTGTCTCGACAATAAATCAAAAAATAAACCAGGTGTGGTAGCACACACCTGAAGTTCCAGCTACTTAGAAAGCTGAGGTGGAAGAATTGCCTAAGCCCAGAAGGTCGAGGCTGTGGTGGCCATAAGCTTGCCACTGCACTGCAGCCTGGGCAATGGAGTAAGACTCCAACTCAAAAAAAGAAAAGAAAAGAAAATGCATAGTCTGAATTTAATCAGATAAACTGAAAATGTTTGATTTTTTTTAGAAAGAGAAGGAGGGGTCTGTATTATAACCCTGACATTTAAAACAAGATTTAGAAAAACTGTGGAAATATTCCACATTAAAGAAGAGAAGACAAATAATATACCCAACTTTAGACAGGATTCTGAACTGGAGAGGGAAAATTTCTATAAAGGACATTATGGAATTAACTGCTGAACCACAAATTATCAAAAAGTATCAGTGAATGTTGAATTTACTGAAGCTGATCACTATAAAGTAAATATGAAAGAGAATAACCCTATTCTAGGAAATATATACACAATTATTTAAGGATGAAGGGCCATGATGTATATAACTTAATTTCAAATGGTTCACAAAAATAGATTTATCTATATCTGTATGCAGAGAGATTGCAAATGATGAAATAAATGAAATAAAGTATTAACAATAGACAAATCTGGGTAACAGGCATACAACTGTTCTTGTACAAGTTTTATTTTTGCAATTTTTCCTAAGCTTGAAATTCTTTCCAGACAAAAACTTTGTAAAAGACTGTCCTCCCCCTCCACCTACAGGATAATGTCCAAATTCCAAAGCATGTATGGCCCTTTATAATCTAACTCTCAACTACTACTTTTCTGTGATATTATAATATAAGAAGAAATATATATTTGGACCAGGAACATTGGCTCATACTTGTAACCCAGGGCTTTGGGAGGCTGAGGTGGGAGGATCACTTGAAGCCAGGAGTTTGAGACCAGCCTAGCCAGCATAGTGAAACCCGTCTCTACAAAAAAACTTAAAATTTAGCCAAGTGTGGTGGTGCACCTGTAGTCTCAGTTACTCTGAAGGCTTAGGTGGGAGGAACTCTTGAGTCCAGTAATTTGAGGCTGCAGTGAGCTACGATCGCACCACTGTACTGCACTCAAGCCTGGGTGACAGAGCCAGACATCATCTCAAAAATAAAAATAAATAAAAAAATGTATATATACTTGTCTTTGCCCCTGGTTTCTAGTACAGAGCTCCTAAAACCCTTGTTATAAGGGTAACAGAAGCATCTTTTGTTATAACATAATACTTATTAGTCCCCAGTTTCTGACAGAAGAGCTTCTAAAACTTTGAAAACTCTGGAGTTTAAGAGTGTTTTTTGTACACTAATGAGATGTCTAGGGGCTACATGTCAGAGACAGCTCCAGGACAGAAAGACCAAGGCATAATTAGGAGACTGGAACTTACAACTGCATCCCCTGACCAGGGAGTGGAAAGGGGTTAGAGACGAGTTAATCACAAATGGCCAATGATTTTACCAATCATGGCTGTGCAGTGGGACCTCCATAAAACTCTAAATGACAGGATTTGGAGAGCTTCCAAGTTGGTGTGGCTCCCAGAGAGGGCTTGTAAACTCCACACCCCTTCCCATGCCTTGCTCTATTGATCTCTTCCATTGGTTGTTCCTGAGTTGTAGCCTTTATCACCAACCTGTAATGGTAAGCAAACTGTTTCCCTGAGTTCTGTGAGCCATTCTACCAAATTACTGAACCCAAGGAGAAGGCTATGGTAAGTGCTGTTTTATAGCTGATAGCTGGGAGGTACAGGAGGTACAGGAGGCCTGGAACTTGCGAATGAAGTCTGAAGAGGGAGTAGTCTTGTGGAACTGAACCCTAAACCTGTGAGATCTGACACTAACTCCCGGTACATAGTGTCAGAATGGAACTGAATCGTAGGAGGTCCAGCTAGTGTAGGAGAATTGGTTGATGTGGGAAGAAAACCCACACATCTGTTGTCGACAATGTAAGAACAGGTAGCACAGATGATCCCTAACTTAGGATCCTTCGTTTAAGGATTTTCTGATGGAAAGCAATATGCGTTCAGTAGAAACTGCACTGGGCGTTCCCAAGACAGCCACTCTGTTTTTCACTTTCAGGTCAGCATTCAGTAAATTACATGAAATACTCAATACTTTATTTAAAAATAGGTTTTATGTTTGATGATGCTGCCTAACTATAGGCTAATAATGTAGTGTTCTGAGTACATTTAAGACAGGCTGGGCTAAGCTATAGTGTTTGGTAGGTGAGGTGTATTACATATGCAACTCACCTCAGCCTTCCAAGTAGCTGGGACTGCAAGTGCATGCCGGCTAACTTTTTTATTTTATTGTAGAGACGAAGTCCTGCCATGTTGCCCAGGTTGATCTTGAACTCCTGTGGTCAGGCGATCCTCTCACCTTGACCCCTCAAATGCTGAGATTATAGGCATGAGCCACTGTGTGTAGTTCAAGTTTATTTTTGTTATTTGTTTGTTTGTTTGAGTCAGAGTCTCACTCTGTCAACTAAGCTGAAGGGCAGTGGCACATTCCCAACCACTGCAGCCTCGATCTGCTGGGCTCAGGCGATCATTCCACCTCAGCCTTTCAAGTAGCTGGAACTACAGGCACACACCACAATGCCCGGCTATCAATATTTTTAAGTAGCAATTTCTTTTTTAATTTTTGTTATATCTTTTCCAAAATGCACTGTATAGTTTGCTACCTTATTTCAGAGGATATTGATAATTTAACCTTTTCTTAAAAACTCAGAATAATTGCAGTGAGCAACAATTATGTGTACTATATTGGATAAAGAAGCCGTGGTGACTATTGAGTTATAAAGGATCATATGCCCCTCTTCAAGAAACTAGGGGCCTAGGTGAGTGAACTGCCTGAGCCCGGGGGTTCGAGACCCGCCTAGGCAACTTGGCGAGACCTCATCTCTACAATAAATCAAAAAATTAGCCGGGTGTGGTAGCGTGTGCCTGTAGTTCCAGCTACTTGGAAGGCTGAGGCAGAAGGAACACCCAAGCCTAGCAGGTCGAGGCTGCGGTGGCCGGGAGCAGCCACTGCACTCCAGTCTGGGCAACAGAGTGAGACTCCAAATAAAAAATAAAAAGAAACTCTGGTAGCTTTTGAAAATATCTCATATGAGAAAAGAATAGAAAAAAAAGAAAATATCTCATGTGCTTAGTCAGGTTATCTTCTCCCATTCATTCTTCAGAACTGTTGGGGGCCTGCCTTGAGGACACCCCTGTTTCCCCTCTAGTTATTTGCTTCTAGACTGCTAAGACTTGAGAAACCTAAAACTAAGTTTGCTAGAATAATTTCTAAAAGTAAAGAGTAGAAAAGCTCTTCATATATATAATTTACAGGATATCCTATAAGCTGCATTCATGCATTTTATGGATTTCTATGGCAACTTCAGAGATCACAAAGCTTTTTTCTTACTGTATGGTTGGTTAGTTGTGGTAGCTTCCTACTTCCCAAAGAAGGGTCTAGGAAAAGCTGTTCCCATGAAATACTCCATAGAAAAAGAAATCTATAAGCAAATAAATTTGGGAAATACTTCCTATTAACACTTGATCCCAATCCTCACCTCAGCAGTTGTTTAAAGGTTGAGCTGACTTGCAGAGACAGATAAAACTTGTTTTGTTTTTAGTTTCTGTGGCCAAATAACAACCATTAAACAGTCCCAGATGTAAGAATTCATGGAACATATTCTGATCTACATAACTGAACTTTCTCTTTTACAATACTCAACACTACACAAATTTACATTATTTACTTGATTTTTATTTATGGTGTATCTCAGAAGTCAGTAAACTATGGCCCACAGGCCAAAGACACTGCCTGTTTTTATATGCCTGCAAAATACAAATGGGTTACACATGTTCAAATGTTTGATAAAAATAAAAGGCTGGGAGCAGTGGTTCAGTCTATAATCCCAGCACTTTGGGAGGCCAAGGCAAGAGGAATGCCTGAGCCTGGGGGGTTCCAAACCAGCCTGTACAACTTGGTGAGACCTTGTCTCTACAATAAATCATACACACACAAAAAAACTAGATGGGCGTGGTGGCGTGTGTCTGTAGTTCCAGCTACTTGGAAGGCTGAGGCAGAAAGGAAGGATTGCCTAAGACCTCCATGGCACTGCACTCTAGCCTGGGCGACAAGGGTGAGACTCAGATTCAAAAAACTAAATAAATAAATAAAAAGAGGATTATTATTTAATGACATGTGAAAATTAAAAATTTCAGGATCTACCAGTAAAGTGCTACTAAAACACAGCCACACTCAGCTGTGTGCATATTGTACAGGGCTGTTTCTACACTAGCACAGCAGGGCTGAGTGATGGCTACAAAGGCCATAAGAACCTGCTGATACTGAAACATGTACTATCGTGCCCTTCACAAAACAAGTTTGCCAGTCTCTTGTCTCCCACCCACTACAAAGTAAAGCCAGTAAAGGTAGGGCCTTGGTCTTCACTGCTGTTTTATTTCCGGCACCTAGACTGTCTCTGGTATTTATAAACATTAATATTTGTGGATTGAAATAAACTTGAAGAAGCCAAACAAAATGGGACACAGTCAAGAAAGTACTTCAATCATTCTGAGCCTTACAGGATACCTGAATGAACAGAAGACTATCATTGAGAAAAGTGGCACTGCCTTTATCCACTAAAATGTTAATATCTAAATAACCATGAGAAGCAGCTTTCTAATTTTTTAGTAGTTTTCAGATAGCTTTAAAATAGCTTAGTTTGAGCCGGGCTCAGTGGCTCAGCCTGTAATCCCGCGCCTTTGGGAGGTTGAGGTGAGTG
>NW_007247230.1:180460-182950 GCF_000164805.1 Carlito syrichta | reverse complement strand
CCAGTCTGGGCGACAGAGTGAGACTCCAACTCAAAAAAAAAAAAAAAGAAGCTTAGTTTGTATAATATCAAAAATACAGCTATTTTGCAATTAAGAAGTTCTGCAATTTATCCAGGTATGGTGGTGAGCACCTGTAGTCTCAGCTACTTGGAGGATAAGACAGAAGGATCTGACGGAACCCAAGAGTTTGAGGTATAGTGTACCACCTCTGAATAGCCAGCCCAGCCTGGGCAATATAACGAGACACAGTATCTTAAAAAAAAGAAAGGAGAGGACGAAAAGAGAGGGAGGGAGGGAAGGAAGTAAGTAAGTTAATTCTGTGTGTCCCCATCTAATAATCAGGCTGAAGTCTTTTTTTTTTTTTTTTTTTAAGAAGACAGGGTCTCACTATGTTGCCTAGGCTGGTTTCAAACTCCTGCCTCCAGTCCCAGATACCCCAGCAGCTGGGATTACAAGGGCACAGCAGCACTGCACCCAGTTTAGACTGATGTCTTTTGATAGAAATGTATGACTACAACCAGTTATTCCAGAGTACATGGACAGCTGCTCTTTATGTTTATATTTATATTAAACATCCTCCATGTAGAGTAAACTCCATCGAGACAACTCATGAAAACAAGTCTGAAACATCTACTATATATACAATTTCTATAACAGTACCAACTCTACCCTTTAATGAGTATAGTCCTATAAAATATCCTAGACCTGTAATAAGCACCCCAGAGCTTACCTGCCTACTTGGCTTCATAATTTCAGAATTAAAAAATCAGAAAGCTTTCTTCATCTTGCTGCTTCTCATTAATATCTAGATATTAACATTTTAGGGCTGGGCGCATTGGCTCACGTCTATAATCCCAGCACTTCGGGAGGCCGAGACAGGAGGATAACTTAAGCCAGGAGTTTGAGACCAGTGTGGGCAACATAGTAAGAACCTATCTTTACAAAAAATAGAAAAAGTAGCCAGGTATGGTGGTGTGCGCCCTATAGTCCCAATTACATGGAAGGCTGATGCAAGAGGATCACCTGAGCCCAGGAGTTCAAGGCTGCAATGAGCTGTGATCATGCCCCTGCACTCCAGCCTGGGCAACAGAGTGAAACTCTCTCTCAAAAAAATTTTTTTTTTAGTTTATGAAAGGTAGTACAAATTTTCTCTAGGACATTATTCTTTTCACTAAAAGAGTCATACTTAAAAACGGTGTTTTCGCAGGACTTGGTGGCTCAGCCTGTAATCCCGTGTTTTGGGAGGCCGAGGTAAGTGAATTGCCTGAGCCCGTGGGTTCGAGACCCGCCTGGGCAACTTGGCAAGACCACGTCTCTAGCATCGGAGCCCAGCAGGTCAAGGCTGCGGTGGCCAGGGGCATGCCACGGCACTCCAGTCTGGGCGACAGAGTGAGACTCCAACTCAAAAAAACAAAACAAAAAATAACACAGTTTTTTCAAAATCTCAAATAAGACTATTTTTATTTTATATTTTAAGATGTTTTGGCTGGGCTTGGTGGTTCAGTCTGTAATCCCATCACTTTGGGAGGCCGAGGTAAGTGGATTGCCTGAGCCCACGGGTTCGAGACCGGCCTGGGCAACTTGGCAAGACCGCATCTCTACAATAAATTTTTTTAAAAATTAGCTGGGTGTGGTAGCACGCACCTGTAGTTCCAGCTACTTGGAAGGCTGAGTCAGAAGGATCACCAGAGCCCAGTGGGTCGATGCTGGGGTGGCCATAAGTATACCACTGCACTACAGCCTGGGCAATGGAGTGAGACTCCAACTCCAAAAAAAATAAAGAAGTTTCGTTTTCTGGATTAGCTCTCAAACAAAAGAATGATTGGAATTGAGGAAGGAAATAATTCATATCCTCTGAAAAACATAAGTAGGATGGCAGAAGCAAAGCATAGTTTCAAATCCTGCGCCTAACACAATTCGAAGAAGGTACTTTCTAAATATCTAGTGAATGAATGGTTGCTCTCAGTCTGGTTTTCCTATCCCGCACTTAGAAATAGTTTTAACACATGCTAACATGAACACACAAATTCCTTCTAGTTTAGAGTTAACACAAAAACTATAGTCATGTTAACAAGCATCAAGTTTTTCCTGGAAAAAAAACCAGATCATGCCAGGCTCGGTGGCTCAGCCTGTAATCCCGCGCCTTTGGGAGGCTGAGGTGAGTGGATTGCCTGAGCCCGTGGGTTTGAGACCCGCCTGGGCAGCGAGACCTCATCTCTACAATAAATCAAAAAATCAGCCGGGCGTGGTAGCGCATGCCTGTAATTCCGGCTACTCGGAAGGCTGAGGCGGAAGGATCCGGAGCTCAGCAGGTCGAGGCTGCGGTGGCCGGAAGCGGCCACTGCACTACAGTCTGGGCGGCAGAGTGAGACTCCAACTCAAAAAAAAAACCAGATCATAAGTCTGATTCTCACTATTACTTTTATGATCTATTAAGTCTGATTCTCACTTTTACTTTTTTTTTTTTTTTTGAGTTAGAGTCTCACTCTC
>NW_007247230.1:172547-179837 GCF_000164805.1 Carlito syrichta | reverse complement strand
TTGATTTATTGTAGAGATGAGGTCTGGCCAAGTTGCCCAGGCAGGTCTCAAACCCGTGGGTGTCAGGCAATCCACTCACCTCAGCCTCCCAAAGGCACGGGATTACAGGCTGAGCCACCGAGCCCGGCTAGGCCTGATATTTCAATGGACTAACAAAGTTAAACTCCAAAGTGCTGAGTTCTGATACTCAACTTTAGTATTATCTTTCTCAGCCTGTTAATCAATAAATGCACTTTACTAGAGTTTTCACAAAGAATGAATATGTTAAATGCCTAATAAAATTACGACTAAAAACACCTACAGCAATCAGAGCCAAATACTACACAGAATAAAACTCCTGCCATCAAAAAACCCAAAATCACCAGAGGGTTACTGTTTCAGAAACTTACAGAGGCAGAGAATGAGAAGTTCTTAAGTAGAATATTCAAAAAAGGACAGGCATGGTAAGTACCCAGGGACAAAACAGGAAGACTTCTCACTTAAAGTTCAGAGGGACAGTCCAAAGTTTCACTCTAATTCACACCACAAAAGGGAGAGGGGAGGGGGAATCTGAGTGCTCGGCCCTAAAAGATTAAAACACAGTCTCTCCCCCGTTTTAATTCTAGACTAAAATCCCCAAAGCTATGAGGCTAATAATGTGTCAAAGCACAGAATAAAATTGAACAAACAAGTCCTTGACACACCCGGTCAAGCACAGTGGAACTGCTAACACCACCCTAGTTCTGATCATCTCTCTGCCACAAGCAGGAACAACAAGAAGCTGGCTACAAAGCTGTTAAACTAATACTCTTTTCTAAATCGTTGAGGCAGGAATGATCAAGTCTATGGCCAGGCATATAGTTTCACTTTGAGGGCTGTAGGTTTTGCATCTGTAAATTTCCATGATTCAAAAGTCATGTTTCCATACTAAAATAAGATGGAAAACAAGGTTGTGATATTAAACCAAGAAGGTACATTAGGAATGAAACAATTCCAATGTCAAGTTTTCCATCCTCTGTGTGCTGTTCTACCTTTATAATCCAAGGAAGCAACTGCTAAAATACAGTACAAGGTACTGAAGAAATTTAACTCTAACACATTACTGATATCATTAAGCCTAAAACAAAGTCAAAAACCAAAAATGTTTCAATCCTTTTTAAGATAGACCTGTCTTTAATTTTTCTAAGACACCTTTACTTTGTAGCTGCACACACCCCAGTACATTAAAAATGATAGCCATTTCTTTCTCTCCCCAGCAGCAATGTCTGACAAGTAAAAATACACACAGTTTATCAAAAAGACACACTTGGAAAACTATGAAAATCTCACTTTTTTTCCATTTTACCACACACTTCAGGACCCAGCTTATTAGTTTCAATTCTGCTCTTGCTCTATTTCCAGTCAGTTTCACTTCCTAATTTTCTACCACAAAGTTAAGATTTGTGATCCTGTGGAGAAATTTTAAAGTGAACACTAAATAAGAACATAAGCTTTTGCTTTCAAAAGAAAACTAAATATTTTCACAGGAAAAATTAAGAAATAAGCAAACAAAAAAAGAACTTGATGGCATTTTGTCACATAAAAATAATGATTTGAGGATACTGTCTTCTTTTAAAGTTTCCTCAAATAGTTTTATTTACAGGGATCAAAGCAGCACAAAATTTGCCATCATTTTATTTAATAGATGCACAATTGTATACTATATTTTTTATTTGAGTCACATGAGACTTAAATATTTGTGGAAAGAGTAACTGCACTTGACATATACCACATTGTGTGGAGCACACGTTCCCTACCAATAAGATACGGCTTTGGCCAGGCTCAGTGGCTCAGCCTGTAAGCCCAGCACTTTGGGAGGCCAAGCGAGAGGACTGCCTGAGCCCATGGGTTTGAGACCAACTTGGGCAACTTGGCGAGACCTCACTTCTACAATAAATCAAAAATTAGCTGGTGTGTTAGCGCATGACTATAATATCCAGCTACTTGGAAGGCTGAGGTGGAAGAATAGCCAGAGCCCAGCACGTCAACACTGGGTAAGTGTGCCACAGCACTCCAGCCTGGGCAACAGAGTGAGACTACAACATAAATTTAAAAAAAAAAAAAAAAAAAAAAGACAGCTTTTTCTCTGCCTTCAGCAGCCCTGACAACTAAACTGATTTTTTTAATTACAGAAAGACGACTAAATTAGATTAACTAAAATAGATCTTTTAAATAAACACAAACCTTTAGAGGGAAAATATTCATTATGTACAGCTAAGTTAAGCTTTAGATCTGCTTTTGGTGGGGCGTGGTGGCTTATGCCTGTAATCCCAGCACTTTGAAAGACGGAAGTGAGAGAATTGCCTGAGCCCAGCTTGGGCAACTTGGTGAGACCTCATCTCTACAATAAATTTTTTGTTTTAATTAGCTGGGCGTGATAGCACACACCTGTGGTTCCAGCTACTTAGAAGGCTGAGGCAAAAGGATAGCCTGAGCCCAGCAGGTAGAGGTGGCCATGAGCATGCCTCTGCACTCCAGCCTGGGTGACAGAGTGAGACTCCTAACTTAAAAAAAAAAAGTCAGCCGGGCTCGGTGGCTCAGCCTGTAATCCCACGCCTTGGGAGGCTGAGGTGAGTGGACTGCCTGAGCCCGTGGGTTCAAGACCTGCCTGGGCAACTTGGTGAGACCTCATCTCTACAATAAATAAAAAATTAGCCGGGTGTGGTAGCACGCACCTGTAATTCCGGCTACTTGGAAGGCTGAGGCAGAAGGATCGCCAGAGCCCAGCAGGTCGAGGCTGCGGTGGCCGGGAGCAGCCACTGCACTCCAGTCTGGGCAACAGAGTGAGACTCCAACTCAAAAAAAAAAAAAAAAAAATGTCTGCTTTTGTGTTTCTATCATTTTTTTCTGGTACATGGTACGTGTTTCAATTTCCTTGAATCCAATCTTCCTCTCTTGACACTGTAAAGTTCTTCAAAGGAAAGACTCATAACCAAAAAAAAAATTTTTTTTTAATAAAAATATACTGAGTTCCTACTTAGCCATCAGCACTGTGTTAGGTGCAGATGCTGTAGGAAATAAAATAGAAAACATGATGGTCCCAAACCTTCAGGTAACTAAAATTTTTCACCAGATCCCACAAAGACAACCAACAGGAATCAAGGACCTAGATGCAGTCGCTATGTCGACGACATTCTGTGTAACTTTAAGAAATTTACCTAGAGCTTAGATTCCTCATATGTAAAAGGAAGTAGTTACTGATATAAATCTCCCATGCAGAAGACTCCCAACATACTCTGTCCTCGAAGAGGGGGAACATAAATCCCCTGTCTTTTGGTGGGGATTACATCTAGTGACTTCCTTCCAAAGGATATAGAATGAAGGCATGAGGGGAAAGCATAACCTTCCAGCACAAAAACTTGACAAACACTACCTGTGGTACTGTAATTTATAATAAGAAATATACACTTCCATCTTTGTCCCTAGTTCCTGCAGAGCTCCCAAAACCTTTGCAATTCCCTGGCAGCAAGAGGAGAGCTAGGAGAAGCTTTTCTTCTAGTATTTGGTCTTTGACTCCAGTTCCAGACACAATACCTAATCCATCGGAATTTCCTGGGTGATAGGAGCATCTTGTGTTCTTTTTTGTTGTTGCTGTTTGTTTTTAGTACTGTCACCCAGGCTGGAGTGCAGTGGCACACTCACAACCACAGCCTCGACCTGCTGGACCCAGGAGATCCTTCCATTTCAACCTTCCAAGTAGCTGGAACCACAGGCACTGTAGAGATGAGGTCTCACCAAGTTACCAGGCTGGTCTTGAACCCCTGGACTCAGGTAATCCTCTTGCCTCCACCTCCCAAAGTGCTGGGATTACAGGCGTGAGTCACCTCGCCTGGCACATCTTTTGTTCTAATGAGACACCTCTTGGTGGGCTCCTGCACTAGGATGGTCACCACAAAGACTGAGCCATGATTGGACCTTTCAGCTCCACTCCCCATCCTCTGAGAGCGGAGAGGGGTTGGAGACTGAATTGATAACTGATCATGCCTACATGATGAAACCTCCATAAAAATCACGGAACTACAGGTTTTAGAGAGCTTCTGGGTTGCAGGACACGTGGAGGGCGGAGTGGCCCTGAGAGAGCATGGAAGCTCTGAGCCACTTCCTCATACTGTCCCTATGCGTGTCTTCCAACTAGCTGTTCATCTGTATCCTCTGTGTTAGTCTTTACAAAAAAGAAAAAGAAATAAACGTAAGCAAAGAATTTTCCTGGTTCTGTGAGCTGCTCTAACAAATGACTGAACCTGAGGAGGGGGGCATGGGAACCCCCAATTTACAGCGTATTGGTAAGAAGTTCTGGAGGCCCAGACTTGGTTGGGGAGGAGGCAGTTGTGTGGGACTGAGCTTTTAACTTGTGGAATATGATACTATCTCTACAGGATACCATATTGGTGTCTCCTGGAGAATTGCTTGAAATGTGGGGGGGGAACCCCAAACATCTGGTGTCAGAAGTGTTCTATTGAGAGAACAATAGAAGAAAACAGTTGGTTTGTTTTTTCTACCACGTACCACTTCAGCTGGTAATGATAAAAGTTAGTATCAGCAATGATAAGTCATGTTCATAGTATGTACACTTGATATAATACCATGAAAATGGCGCTTTACCTCTGAGGCCTTGCTCCCAAAACACCACGAACTAACCTGTCATGAAAAAACAAAATCAGACTAATTCCGATAGACTGGCATCCTACAAAATACCTGACCTGTACCCCAAACTGTCAAGGGCATCAAAAACAAGGAAAGTCTGAGGAACTGTCACAGCTAAGAGGAAGATTAAGGAGACAAAACAACTAAATAAGATGTGGGATTCAGTGTGGGATCCTGGCACAGAAAAAGGACATCAGATAAAAACTACAGATCCATCAAAAGATTAATAGATAAACAAAATGTGCTATATACATACAGTGCAATGCCATCCAGTCTTAAGGAAGGAAACTCTAACACATGCTACAACATAGATGAACCTTGAAAACATTACATTAAGTGAATAAGCCAAATGCAAAAGGGCAAATACTGTATGATACTACTTATATGGGGTACACAGAAGAGTCAAACTCAAAGAGACAGAAAGTAGAGCAGATTTTACCAGAGGCTGAAGGAAGGAAAAAATGGGCACAATTTATTGGGTACAGATTCTGTCTGGGATGATGAAAAAGTTCTGGAAATAGTGGTGATGTTGTACAACATTAAGTATGTTCTTAATGCTACTAAATTGAACACAAATACTATTAAAATGGCAACTTTTATGTCATATGTATTTTTTAAACAGAAAATCTAAACTATGGCCTTTGGTTAATAACATCAATATTGGTTCATTAATTATAATACATGTGTCATATTAATGGCAGATGTTTAGAACAGGAGAAACTAGGTGTAGGGTTATGGGAACTTTCTGTACTATCTTTTCAATTTTTCTGTATATCTAAGACTGTTCTAAAAAATAAAGTCTATTTTTAAATATTCAGGGTAAACAAAATAACCCTAATACCCCATCTCTCTCAAAAAAAAGGACAAGGAATGCTCTTCAAATTAATACAAAACATGAGCAAGCAATCAGAAAAATTAATGCCAAAGACATGAACAAGCAACTCACAAAAGAAGAAATTAAAGGTTGGGCCCAGTGGCTCACGCCTGGAATCCCAGCACTTTGGGAGGCAGAGGCAAGAGGATTGCCTGAGCCCAGGGGTTTGAGACCAGCCTGGGCAATTTGGCAAGACCTGTCTCTATAATAAATAAATAAATTAAAAGTAGTCAGGTGTGGCAGTGCACACCTGTAGTTCCAGCTATTTGGAAGGCTGAGGCGGAAAGATCGCCTGAGCCCAGCAGGTCAAAGCTGCAGTGACAGTGAGCATGCCACTGCATTCCTGCCTGGGCGACAGAGTGATACTCTGACTCATTAAAAAAAAAAAGAAAATATTAAATAAACCCATACAAAGATATTCAAACTCATAGGGCTATGTAAGGATACATGATATCACATACTTAGCTTAGCACTTATGGCATACCATAAATGCTATTAAAATATAACTGATAATTACAGGAAAACAAATTTAAATGGTAAAATATATATACATATATGTATTATGTATGTAGTGTATGTATATGTAATCTGTATACATAAAAATGAAATTGGAAAACATTGAGAAACCTTAATGATGCCCAAAATTGGCAAAAATGTGGAGAAACAGTCCCTGTCATAATCTGATGGCACAAATGAGCAAATCCTTTTTGAGAAACACTTTGCCAATATCTTCTAAAGAGTGTGTGTGTGTGTGTGTGTGTGTGTGTGTGTGTGTGTGTGTATGTGTGTGTGTCCCCTCAGAGATTTCACTGCTCAAAATTTATCTTACAGAAATATTACCACAAGTGGGCCAGGTGCAGTGGCTCACACTTGTAATCCCACCACCGTAGGAGATTAAGGTGGGAGGATTACTTGAGCCCAGGAGTTTGAGACCAGCCTGGGCAATACAGCAAGAGCTTGTCTCTACAAAAAAATTAGTCCCAAGTACTCAGGAGGCTGAGGCAGAAGGATCACCTAAGCCCAGGAGGTCAAGGCTGAATGACAGTGAGACCCTGACTCAAAAATTTAAAAAAAAAAAAAAAGGTAAGAAATATTAGCACAAATATACAAAGAACCCTGTATATGGATGTTCACTGCAACAATGTAACAGAAAAACTGGAAATAGTCCAAATGTCCACCAATAAGGAGTTAGTTATTAGTTACGTTAATATAATTGGGCATTATTATGCAAAATGTGCTTTATGTATATATACCAACATGGAAAGCTATCCAATAAAAAGAAAAAAGCTTCAAAATTTTTTTAAAAGGAAGAGATTAATCCAGGTCAGGAATATTTAATCTGGAGTCTTCCATTTAAATTTCAAGAGAACTAGAACTGCATGCAGAATTGTGTTTATATATGTAAGTGCATTTTCTAAGGAAAGTGTCCATAGCTCTTACTGAATTCTTAAAAGAACACATAACCCCAGAAAGCATCACTAACAATCACTAAAAAACCTCCTGAGCTCTGAATATCTGAAAAATGTAGTTAGGCTATGCCCAAGTGAGAAAGCTTTTGGGGAAGAAAGAAACGCTCTCAATTAAGCTTTTAAGAACATATTAGGTGGCTCAGCCTGTAATCCCGCACTTTGGGAAGCCGAGGTGAGTGAATTGCCTGAGCCCGCAGGTTCGAGACCTGCCTGGGCAACTTGGCGAGACCTCATCTCCACAATAAATCAAAAATTAGCCGGGCATGGTAGCACGCGCCTGTAGTT
>NW_007247230.1:168436-172289 GCF_000164805.1 Carlito syrichta | reverse complement strand
GTTGGATTCTTACTCTGTCACCCAGGTTAGAGTGTAGAAGCACGCTCACGGCCATTGCAGCCTCAAACTGGTGGGCTCAGGCGATCCTTCCACCTCAACCTTCCAAGTTGCTGGAACTATAGGTACACACCACAATGCCCAGCTAATTTTTTTTTTTTACTTGTAGAGACAAGGTCTTGCCAAGTTGCCCCACCAAGTTGCCCGGGCTGGTCTCAAATCCCTGGACTCAGGCAATCCTCTCGCCTCGGCCTCCCAAAGTGCTGGGATTCAGGCTTGAGCCACTGCGCCCAGCAAAACACAAATTTTTATCTCAAGTCTCCTAAACTAAGAGTGTGAAGTAAGTTATTCTTCAGATGAGCCTATATATTCATTCGCTAGTTAATTACAAACCTCAACCAAAAATTAAAGACCAACAACGGTCTTCAAAAGGTATGACTAGTTCATGCTTAAATTACAATTAAAGTAAGATCACAAAGAAGCAAAAGGAAACAAAGATTAAGTAGTGGTCAGCCCCATTTGACACAGTCAAGTAGTGGAAATGGACTGCGGTTAGTACTCCAGACACATAAAGGTTCAGCAGTTACGCAGTCCTAACTTTTTTTTTTTAAATAAGTAGATTAAAATAAGACAAGTAAATTAGGTCTTAAACATAGTTCTAGGGGCTTTCTTTGAGCAAAATACCAACTTTTTCTGGAGGCAGGTAGGATGGAAGAGTTCACTACTTTTGGAATTAATATATACATATAACAAACAGTTATATTAACCATTACAGCTACTTTTGGAATCAATAGAACTTAATGAAGACTGGAAAAAACTAGTAGATAATAGCAAGGATACTCCTTATCCTGAAATGAAAACATACCTTAGAACAGTGGTTCTCAACCAGGGGCAAGTTTGCCCTGTAAGGAACATCTGGCTATGTCTGAACACATTTTGACTGGGGAGGTGCTGCTGATATCTTGAGATTTGGCTAAGTATCTTATACCTTCACCCTCGCTTCAAAATGTCAACAGTGCTAAGGTTGATAAATCCCCCCTCAGAGGGAAGATGGGGACCAATGAATCTATTTATCATAGAAATCCTAAATCAACAGTTTATTTGTTTAGAAATATTGACACCTTGCCAACTAGCATAGGATATATTGAAATGCATGGTTTTCAAAATGTTATTTAAAGGTAAATTAAAATTTAACTTTCCAAATTATCCAAACCTTTGAATTTTGAATATAGTGTGGTTTTGCAAAAACCACAGGCAAAAAAAAAACAAATTGTTTTTTTTAAAAAAAGTTTTACAGAAACACACACGCACACACACATACCCCCCCATGACTCTCACAAATAAAACTGAGTGAAAGAAACCAGACACAAAAGAATACATCTTGCACAATTCCATTTAGATGAAGTTCAAAAGCAGGCAAAAACTGATCTCATATTAGAAATCAGAAAACTGGTTCCTTTGGAGAGAAAGGAAAGATAGAGATGGGCAAGAACGTAAGGACTTCTGGATGTTAATAACTTTGTATTTCTTAATCTGGGTAGTATTTAGATAACTGTGTTCACTTTGTAACAATTCATCAAGTAATTAATAATCTGTGCACTTCACTGTATACACATAATTCTTCAACAAATTTTTAATATGTATTTATATCCTAAAAACCTGAGCATTTTGACTCCAAAAACTGCACAGGCTAGGAAACATAACAAGACCTCATCTCTACAAAAAATAAAAAAATTAGCCAGGTGTGGTGTCACATGCCTGTAGTCCCAGCTACTCAGGAGGCTGAGGCGGAAGAAACACCTGAGACTGGGAGATCAAGGCTGTGGTGAGCCATGATGGAGCCACTGCACACCAGCCTGGGAGACAGAGTGAGACCTTGATTCAAAAAAAAAATTAACTGCAAAAGTAAAAGTGTTTTGTTATATAGGCTGCCTTCCAAGAATTCAAGAACGATGACACCCCCAGAAAGCTGTAAATAGCTTACTCAGTACTCACACAGCATTTAGCTGTACACTTAAGCCACTATATATCCCTCGGCACCAATCCAAAAGTTTGACAAACACTAACAAATGCAGCTGAATTTATTCCATGGACAGTTCGTTTGGATTATTTCCCCCAATGTTAAACTGTGAGCTGTTATCAGAGAACAAGCTCTATGAAGCAAGTGATGCTTTCTTTCCTCATTCCACATGTTCTCAAAGATGTCCCACACCGAGTCCCTCTTAGACCCCCCAACTCCTTAGGATTTCTCCAGGCTTTTTCCAGTGGTACCCACCACTGATTCTCTCAGTATCCACCTCACACTCCACCTCCCACGCTTACAAAAATTCCCATGAATGCTCATTCCAGAGACTAGTCTTCCTGGCCAGTCTTGAACCCTCTCCCAGTATGTGGTAATAAAATCCAAATCTCACTACCCTCAAACTCCTAATATTCTCCACTAACTCCCTCCCCAACCGCATCACAAAACCAAGACACAGGCTACCGCAGCCTTTTCAGTCCTCTTCTATCCACAAAAAGGCCCTTGCTTCTGCGAACAATCCTGCCTCCCTACTCAACCGCCACTACTGTGGCTATTATCTCCGACTATCCTTTTCCCTTTAGCCCTGACTCCTTCACTATGTTCAAATCAATTCCATTTTCATCCACTCCCATCCCACAACAATCTGCTTTCTTCTTTATGAATCTGTCCTAAGTCCCATAGGCAGGGATGGAAAGTCGGAGGAAGGGGATGAAGGAACTTGATCTGTCCTGTGAGAAACAGGTGGAGAAAGGGTTGTTCCAGGCTCGAGCATCTGCAGGGGCCAGAGTCAGACGCAGATTCTGAAACCCAGCCCCACCACCTACGAACCATAAGGCTCTGGACAAGCGTCAGTTTCCTCAATTGCAAAATGGGGATAATAAAAACAGCTGTCGCACAGAGTTGTGACGATCAATGAACTAACAGTCACTGAGTTATGCACAAAGCCAACACAGTTAAGCTCTTAATAACCGACATTTCCTCTTAGGTTCTCTACCTGGAAGCAGGAATAAAGGGAGTGGGTGCAAGGTACCTACTTAAAGTCTAATGTTAAGATTCCCGCAGTATTCCCTTGGGGGACAGATGGAGGGCAGGGATAGAAGGAAGGGAGAAGTACTCTACAGATATGTGACAAAGAATTTTGTCAGATCCCCAAATCCAGTGTTCTCTCTTTTTCATCCCCCACAACCAAGAAGCCCTCAAAGCCCTTGCTAAAGGATGGGGGAAGACAAATCTATACACCAAGTCCTCCTTCCACGGAGTCTCACTGGAGGGAATGAGAAGGAGTCCCCTAATTATTAAGATGCGTTCCTTGGGGATCTGAAAATTAGGAAGGCAATCCCGAAGTCCCGAATACATTTCTCTGGAGAGGCTGAGGGGAGTACTTCGGGGGAGATCAAAAAGAAATGCTGGAAACCCCAGTCTCCCCACGGCTCCCGCAGGAGTACCAACCGGTTTCTCCGTAAGCGGAGACGGCCAGGTGGGAGAGAAGGCAAAGTGCTTTCGCTGTGTCCCTTGGGACACGAGGGCTTCCCCGGGTCCCTTCCCTGGAGGGACGAGGGGAGGATCTGCGCAAGGGAATCCCCAGCTCCCTACCGAGAGAGAGAGGCGGCCTCGGGCCGGGGGAGCTTCCTGGCTCTGTCTGCCTGTCTCCCGCAACGGGCTTCCCCTCGGACACCGGGATCCCCAGAGGGTCAGCCATCACTGGACCCCTCCCGCCCCAGATCTCCTGACAGCCCGTCTCGGTCCTGCGAGCTTTCCCGGCCACTTCTCTGGGTCTCCCGGTATGCACGGGTTCAGCCCGGAGCCACGGCATCTCCACACGGGCCTCCCGAC
>NW_007247230.1:124734-168140 GCF_000164805.1 Carlito syrichta | reverse complement strand
GGGCGCTCCTCCCGCATCCGCCGCCGCCTCCCCGCCACGACCTGCCGAGCCCCTGCAGCCTAGACACCCGCCACCCGAGGGTCAGCGCTGCTCTATGCCCGCACTGGCCGCTGCCGCCGCCGCCGCGGGCTAAGGAAGAGCCATATTACCGCAGTGCAATCCCCTCCACCCCGCCGAGACCTCGCTCGCTCATTGGTTCAACTCGCGCGGAGGCGGGACCAACGCCAGCCAAGAGAGGTGCTATTGGGTAGAAGGTCTATCCATCGCCGGCCGGAATGGGCTGGGGGCGGAGAGACTTCAGGATGGCCTCAATTGCGTCTGTCAAGCCGGGGTGAAACCTGGGGCGTGGCTTCTCTTTCTCCCAGTCTAATTGGCTCTTTCACTACCAAGGGGCAGAGTCTCCTGGTGGAGCCGGAAGGGCCATTGCACGAGATCGCTGTCAATTGTCAGTAAGGGAAAGAGGGGTGGGGTCTTGTTAGGTAGCCCGCGCGCCTGAGCTCTTGGGTCACGTGCAGGAGGCTGAGCGTCACCTGATGAGCGAGACTCCGTCTTTTGAGCCACTTCCGCCCTTACTGGTTGCCATGGTACCAGGCCTCGGGTGGCGGGCGGGACTCGCTAGGAGCCAGCCGGGCAGCGATTGCTGGTCTGCCTTCGCAAGCTCCTTGAGCTTTTTCCGAGGTGTTGTCGACAGCGTGCGGTGATTGGAAGGAATGCTTTATAGAGCAGCAGAGACCCACCACGCCCGACGCCCCGAGACCAGAGAACCATCGGGCAGTCCCATCAGCTCTTCCAAGACCAGCTCCAACCCACAAGTCCACGCCCCCCCCTGCACTCCACTAACTAGTACCCTGAACTACAAGGTGTGCCAGGCACTCAGGATGCCGTTCCACCTCTGGGTGGCTTGCTTATGCGGTCCCTAGAAAGCTTTTGCTACTTTTCGCCTCCTTATTAATGCTTATGTCAATCTTCGTTGGGGCAGCAGTCCCTTCCTCCTAAAAGCTTCTCTGATTGTCTCTGGGACCTTGAGTGAGCAACCTTGCCGCTATCACAGTCCGAATTATTCTATTGAATTGCCCTTTATTAGCTGTGTTAACACACACAAATGGCCAGCCTTACCCCATACAACCCCCCCCCCCACACACACACACACGTACTGTGAATTCCTCAAGCAAAAGGACCAATCTGATTCATATCCGAATTCCCAGTGCATGACAGAAAGCAGGATCAGGAAATGTTTTTCTGAAGTGAAGACCCAACCCAAATGCCACCTCTCCCATGAAGACTTTTTTTTTTTTTCCCTTCTGAGTCGGGAGTCTTATTGTCACCCAGGCTGGAGTGCAGAGGCACACTCCCCGGCCACTGCAGCCTCGACCTACTGACTCAGGCGATCCTTCTGTCTCAACCTTCCAAGTAGGGGGAACTACAGGCTCATGCCACCACACCTGGCTAATTTTTAGATTTATTGTAGAGGTGAGGTCTCGCCAAGTTACCCAGGCTGGTCTCGAACCCCTGGCTCACGCAGGTCTTGAACCCCTGGGTTCAGGCAGTCCTCTAACTTCGGCCTCCCAAAGTGCTAGGATTATAGGCATGAGCCACCGTGCCCGGCTCCATGAAGACTTCTTTGAGCATAATGATCGTGTGCATAGCAATTGTTTTTATAAAATAGCATGAGTCATTCTGCAGATATCTATCTGTCTTTTCCCCCCTAGGCTGTGCATTTCTCCACCTCCTGAACCAATGTAGCAGAAAAAACACAGTGTTTTAGTCAGACACAACAGGAATTCAGCACTTTTTGAATCTTGTATCTACACTTTCCAGCTGTGTAGCCCTGGGCAAGTCAGTTCCTCTCTCTCAGCTTCAGTTTTCCAATCTGTAAAATACAATAGGGTTACTGTGGGGGTTAAGTAAATTAATATCTGTAAAGTTCCCATGCAGGGCCTGGCATATAATAGTTGCTTTTTTTTTTAATCGGAGTCTCACTCTGTCACCTGGCTAGAGTGCAGTGGCATGCTGCTCATGGTTTGCCACGGCAGCCTCAACCTGCTGACCTCAGGCAATCCTTCCACCTCAGCCTTCCAAGTAGCTGGAACTATAGGCGTGCGCAGTCAGCTAATTTTTTCATTTATTGTAGAGATGAGGTCCCACCGTGTTGCCCAGGCTGGTCTCGAACCTGCAGACTCAGGCAATCCTCTCGCCTCCGCCTCCCAAAGTGCTGGGATTACAGGCATGAGCTAACACGCCCAACTGGCATTTTTTAAAAAATTAATAAAAGGTAAGCATACTGTGCTTCCAGGCTGTTCAGAAGCCTGGAAAACATCTTGGATCTAGTCTCAAAACTGGATCGCTTGAATGTCACACTACCTCCTGTTCTGACACATTGAGTGGTTCCTTGTGGTTGGAGCCTAGAGTGTGTGGTCAGGTGTTTATTGAGAAGGGAGTAGTTGGGAAATTCCAGATCTTACCTGGTTCAACTCATGTGGTCAAGATCTGGTGGAATTTCACAGAAAACACATCTCTGTTCCTAAGCTGTATTCATTTTCTGAGGCTGCCATAACACATTACCACAGACTGGGTGACTTAAAACAACAGAAATTATTCTCTCACAGTTCAAGACCAGAATCCTGAAATCAAGGTGTCAGAGGAGGGTTGTGCTATTTCAGAAGACTCCAAGGGAGAATCCTTCCTTACCTTTTCCAGCTATTGAGGGCTCCAGGAGTTTCTTAGCTTGTGGCTGCGTAAACCTGATTTACCTTTGTTTTCATATATCCTTCTCCTCTTCTTCATACATCTTCTCTTCTTTCTCTTATAAAGATATTGTCTTTGGATTTAGGACCCACCTAGATAATCCAGATTTCATTTTGAGATCTTTCACTTAATTACATCTACAATTACCATTTTTAAAAATAAGTCTGGCTGGGCATGGTGGCTGACACCTGTAATCCCAGCACTTTGGGAGGCAGAGAGGTGAGAGGATTGCCTGAGCCCAGGGGTTCTAGTCCAGCCTGGACAACATGGAGAGACCTCGTTTCTAAAATAAATCAAAAATTAGCCAGATGTGGTGGCGCACACCTGTCGTTCCAGCTACTTAGAAGGCTGAGGCGAAAGAATCATCTGAGCCTAGCAGGTCGAGGCTGTGGTGGCCATGTGCATGCCACTGCACTCCAACCTGGGCGACAGAGTGAGACTCAGACTAAAAAAATTAAAATTAAATAAATAAATAAAATAAAGCCATATTTATAGGTTCCAGGGGTTAGAACATGGACATACAAGGGAGGATTTAAAAAGAAATCTGGAATTTGTGTATTAAAAAATTGTGTATTTATTCTTACATGTTTCAACTTCAGTCAACTTCAAAGTACTTTCCATTTGATGCAATATGCTTATTGAGGTGCTTTTTCTACTGCTCAAAACAGTTTTTGAACTCATGAAATTTTGATGTCTTTTAGTGCTTCTGCTATTTTTTTGTTTCACCTCTTCCACATCGGTAAAACATTTCCTTTGAGGACTTTTTTCATCCGGGGAAGCAAAAAAATAAATAAATAAATATGTCACTTGGGGTGGGATTGGGTGAATAGGGAAGATGGGGCATGGGGGTCATGTCATTTTTTGATCATACCCCTCGTAAATCACTCATCATGAAATGGGCAAATGTGTTGAAAGACTCTCCAAAACAGGCAGGGTGCAGTGGCTCATGGCTATAATCCCAGCAACTTTGGGAGACCGAGGTGAGAGGACTGCCTGAGCCCAGGGGTTCGAGACCAGCTTGGGCAACTTGACGAAACCCCATCTCTACAGTAATTCAAAAAATTAGCCTGGCATGGTGTTTCACGCCTGTAGTTCCAGCTATTTGAAAGGCTGAGGCGGAAGAATCACCTGAGCCCAGCAGGTCGAAGTTGCAGTGGCCATGAGCATGCTACTGCACTCCAACCTCGGCAACAGAGTGAGACACAAACTAAAAAAAAATGGCATTAATCAAATGAACGCCAGTGTCACCATGCAACAGGCAGGACAGTCCAAGAAAATGACAGAAGCATGGTTGTGCGAATGTCATACTATACATTGCTACCGTAATTCAACTTAACTTCTAAAAGTAACACATAGATTATATCTCTTAAATTGTGTATACTTTGTTTGGCACCCCCTGTATATATTCTTTTTTTATAGAAATGAGGTCTCGCTATGTTGCCCAGGCTGGCCCGGAACTCCTGGGCTCAAGCAAACCTCCCACTTTGACCTCCCAGTGTCCAAAGTAGATCACACTGTAATCCTAGAGTGCTGGGATTACAGGCATGAGCCAGCCCACATCCAGCCAATTTTTGTGTGTGTGTGTGTTGGAGTCTAACTCTGTTGCCCAGACTGGAGAGCACTGGCACGCTCCCAGCCACCGCAGCCTCGACCTGCTGGGCTCAGGTGATCTTTCCACCTCAGCCTTCCAAGTAGCTAGAACCACAGGCATGCATCATCATGCCGGGCTAGTTTTTCTTTATTTATGGTAGAGATGAGGTCTCACCAAGTTGCCCAGGGTGATCTCAAACCTGCGGACTCAGGCAATCCTCTCACCTCAGCCTCCTAAAGTGCTGGGATTATAGCCATGAGCCACTGTGCCCAGCCCAATTTTCATATGTTTTATTTCATTCCAAAAATTATTTTATTATTTAGGTCCTATTTCATAACATGGCTGTTTCAACATAAAAATATTTAAAATCACTTAAATTATTATCACATTTATATAGTGCTATATATTCCCCAGAGAAGCATGTATCCAAGTTTAGAAAACATGGATTATAAAATGGTCAAATACAATATACATGCAATAGGACTAGGTGCATTGGCTTGCACCCTGCAATTCTAGCATTTTGGGAGGTTGAGGCGGGAGGACTGCTTGAGGCCAAGAGTTCATAACTACCCTGAGCAACATAGCAAAACCCCCTCTACAAAACATTTTAAAAATTAGCCGGGTGTCGGGGGACTGCCTTTAATCCAGTGCTTTGGGAGATCAAAGAGGGAGGATCACTTGAGGCCAGTAGTTCAAGACCAGCCTAGGCAACATAGTGAGACCTTGTCTTTAAAAACAATTTTAAAAATTAGCCAATGTAGTGGCATGTGTCTGTAGTGCCAGCTACTCAGGAGGCTGTGGATGGAGGATCGCTTTAGCTCAGGAGTTCAAGATTACATTGAGCTATGATCACACCACTGCACTCCAACCTGAGTGACAGAGCAAGACCCTGTCTCAAATAGCAACAAAAAACAATATACATGCTATACATGCAGTGATAGAAGGAGATTCAAGGTCAAATGGTAGCATAGTATGACTGATTTTAGAAGCTGGTGGGCAAGCCTCACAAAAGTTTTAGAGGATGACTGGGAGTTTATCGCTGAACAATAGGTATTTAGACCTGTTTGACTCAGGATGGCTGTTGTTTTAACAACTAACTGGTACCATGGTGGGTACTGAAAGCAAACAGTCTGCAGATCCCAAAGGCCAAACCCACCCCAATTCATTTTACCTCTTCCTCCTCTCACCTCATGGGCTCAATGCATTGGGTAAATAAGATCAAGATAGCCGAGCATGGTGGCTTACACCTGTCATCCCAGCAACTTGGGAGGCTGCAGCAAGGGAGGCTGCCTGAGCCCACGAGTCTCTACAATAAAATTTAAAAATTAGCTGGGCGTGGTGGCACACGCCTGTAGTTCTAGCTATGTGGACAACTAAAGCAGAAGGATCACCTGAGCCCAGCAGGTCGAGACTGAAGTGGCCATAAGCGTGCCACTGCACTCCAGCCTGGGCAACAGTGAGACTCCAACTCAATAATAATAATAATAATAAAAATAATATCCAGATAAGGCAGACGGGTTTGTCCACGTCTCAAACTTTATCCAATTAAATCTATCCTCTTCCTTTCAACAGAGGCCTCTTTCTTCCATTCACTTGTTAGTCAAACATCCATCAGACCTTTGCCAGGTAAATGAAGCAGATGGAATTCCTGACTAAAAGGAGTTCACAGATCATTCCAGTACAAAGTGGTAAGTACAATAATTAAGATGATATATAAAGAGCAATGAAAGTGCAGAAGAGGAAGTTATTAACTGTCATGTGTTTTCTAGGATGGTTTCCTAGGGAAAAAGAGTATTCTAGGCAGAAGGAACAGCATGAGCAAAGGCACAGAGGGAGAGGATATGACATCAGCACACTCAACATGGCTAAAACCAAGGCTGCATGGGAGAGCAACAGGCAAAGAGGCTGGAAGTGGAAGACAGTGCAGCTGAGAAGAACCTAAATGCCTGGCTAAAGAACTTGAGTTTAACAGAAAGTCACTAAGAGGATGGCTCACACAACCCTGGAGCGGTAGCTTTGAGGGACAGGACTAGAAGAGCAGAACTCTTGCAGAAAGCCAGGTGAGAATTACAAAACAAAGAGGCAGTTTCCCAAAGAGCCTGTGCACACTAACAAACCCGAAAGGCAGGTTCCTGGGAAGCATTCCTCCTCCTTTTCCAACCCTGCAAGGTCACTTTCTGGAAAAAGCCTTCCCAGATCTGAGCCAATTGCTCCCTCCTCTGGGCCCCACAGCAACTGTCTGACCTCTTCTGTCTATGTGTCCATGAGCCTAGCCATATACTGAGGAATTAGGACTGCCTCTTCCTCTCTGCTATAAACCCTTGCTTTTTTTTTTTTTTTTGAGTTGGAGTCTCACTCTGTTGCCCAGACTGGAGTGCAGTGGCCGCTTCCGGCCACCGCAGCCTCGACCTGCTGGGCTCCGGCGATCCTTCCGAATAGCCGGAATTACAGGCATGCGCTACCACGCCCGGCTGATTTTTTGATTTATTGTAGAGATGAGGTCTCGCTGTCCAGGTGGGTCTCGAACCTGCAGGCTCAGGCAATCCACTCACCTCAGCCTCCCAAAGGCGCGGGATTACAGGCTGAGCCACCGAGCCCGGCTCAAACCCTTGCTTTTGATTCCTCTTGGAATCCTCCACATCCTGACAGAGGACAGGCTCCATAGCGTCAATGAGCGGATGACAGAATGAATGAAACCAGCAAATGAATGGACACAAGCACTGTCTGGATCACACAGGGGCCTCCACACCTCCCCCATCGGACACAGGCCCAGAGAGGGGAAATGCACTTCCCACTGTCACATAAGTGTGTCACAAAGCTGAGACAAAGACTTGGGCTTCTCGTCCCCAAGACCAGCAGTTTCCTCAAATTCAGTGGTTTTCATACTGCCACCGACTATAAAGACACCTGTGTTCATGCAGGAGCTTGTAAATTTGTGGACCAGTCAGGGTGACACACACAGTATACAAGCACATCTAACCCAGGGGGTTAAGTTAGTGAGAATTGTCCAGAGAAAACGTTCTTCGGTACTGATGTCTACAGAGAGATCTGAAGGATGAGTTCAAGTTCACTGGACAAAGGCCAGTGAGAACTAGAGAAGCCCTTGGGTAGAAGGAACAGCCTGAAGAGGAGCATGGAACACTGGGACTAAAAGAGGCAGCCAGGCAGGAATAGGCAGAGAGAGGCGGCCAGCACTGAGGAGGAAGGAAACATTTTTAAAAGAAATTGATATTTCAAAAACCAAACCAAAGACCACCTTCCATTTCTTTTACAGCTTATTGATGCCTTGTTGTTGTTGTTTGTTGTTATTGAGTTGGAGTCTCACTCTATCACCCAGGCTGGAGTGCAGTGGCACTCTCACAGCCACCGGCAATCCTTTCAGCTCAGCCTTCCAAGTAGCTGGAACTACAGGGATGCCCCACCATGCCCAGCTAATTTTTTGATTTATTGTAGAGATGAGGTCTCGACATGTTGCCCGGGCTGGTCTCAAACCTGTGAGCTCAGGCAATCCTCTCACCTTGGCCTCCCAAAGTGCTGGGAGCCACCCTCTGTGGTTGTGAGCCACTGCGCCCGGCCTTAGTGTTGCTTTTATTTGTAATTGTATATAGCAGAAGCAGCACTATCTTTTCAGTACTTAGAGTTTCTGAGGTTCTAATCCAGTCCTGAAGGCAGAGAATGAAGTTGGAAGTTCTCCAGGGGCCAGGTCCTGCAACGGTAGGCCCCAGTAGAGTTTGGATTTTTTATATTTTAGAAATGTCACTCTAAGGGCCAGGCATGGGGGCTCACACCTGTAACCCCAGCACTTTGGAAGCCTAAGGCAGGAGACTCACTTGAAGTCAGGAGCTCAAGACCAGTCTGAGTAACACAGCAAGCCCCTGTCTCAACATAAAAAAAATTAGCTGGGTGCAGTGGCTCACACCTGTAATCCCAGCACTTTGGGGGTGGAGGAGAGAGGATTGCCTGAACCCAAGGATTCGAGACCAGCCCGGGCAACTTGGTGAGACTTTGTCTCTACAATATATCAAAAAATTAGCTGGGCATGGTGGTGCATGCCTGTAGTACCAACTACTTGAAAGGTTGAGGTGGAAGAATCACCTGAGCCCAGCAAGTTGAGGCTGGGTGGCCGTGACCGTGCCACTGCATTCCAGCCTGGGCTACAGAGTGAGACTGCAACTCAAAAACAAATAAATAAATAAGCCGGGTATGGTGACACACTCCTGTAGTCCCAGTGAGTCAGGAGGATCAGTTGAGCCCAGGAGTTTAAGTCTGCAGTGAGCAAAGATCATGCCACTGTGATCCAGCGTGGGCAACAGAAGGCGACTCTGAATCTTTAAAAAAAAAAAAAAAAAAGGGAGGGGGGAGGAAGGAGGAGGAAGAAGAAGGGAGAAGAAGAAATGCCACTCTGGCTGCTGTGTCAAGTGGATTCAAGGATGGAGCAAACAATGAAAATGGTAAAGTGTGTAGCCAGACTCGGTGGCTCAGCCTGTAATCCCGTGCTTTGGGAGGCCAAGGTGAGTGGATTGCCTGAGCCTGTGGGTTTGAGACCCGCCTGGGCAACTTGGTGAGACCTCATCTCTGCAATAAATCAAAAAATTAGCCGGGTGTGGTAGTGCGCGCCTGTAGTTCCAGCTACACGGAAGGCTGAGGCGGAAGGATCACCGGAGCCCAGCAGGTCGAGGCTGCGGTGGCCGGGAGCAGCCACTGCACTCCAGTCTGGGTGACAGAGTGAGACTCCAACTCAAAAAAAAAAAAAAGATAAAGTGTGACATTTCTTCATTGAGTCTGAGGAAAATAAGGACAAAGAAACAAGGCTGAGGTCCTGATAATAAAGTTGCTCCAAGGATGCCTGATTTTCCTGTTCGGCTGAGTCTGTGGCCGGTGGATTACCCCCAGGCAGGCACAGTGGCCCAGTGGCACAGTTCCTGAGAAGGAGCACCCTGGATGCGAAGTGGTGTGGCAGAAAGGCTCCCAGCAGTTGGATATCAGTGTGGACCTGTGGTTTGTCAGCTGCATGATTTTTGGCAAATCATTCCCCAGACTGAGCCCACAGGTTTCCCTGGGAACTAGAGAGAACCCACATTTGCTAACTACTGTAAGCACATTACCCTGGTCAATCCCCACAGTATCCTATAAAGTAGATATTAGTGTCTCAGTCTGATAGATGCCCAAAAAAGAGGCTCAGAAATTGAAATGACCTGTCCAAAGTCAGCTGGTTCTTTGTGGCAAACTGGCGATGTAAACCCAGCTCTCCTTTCCAGGCCAAGGCTCTGACCCCCAGTGCCATACCTCCTGCATTGGCTAGAATACACTATTTAGCACTATTTAGTTACAAACATGAGAAGGGAGAGGGCCATGCAACATGGCTTATGCCTGGAATCCCAGCACTCTGAGAGGCAGAGGTGAGAAGATTGCTTGAGCCCAGGAGTTTGAGACCAGCCTGAACAATATAGCAAGATCTTGTTTCTACAAAAAAAAAAAAAGGTTTAAAAATTAGCTAGGTATGGTGCATGCCTGTAGTCACAACTACTTAGGCTGAGTTAGAGGACTGCTTGAGCCCAGCAGTTGGAAGCTGTGGTTTGAACCGTGATTGTGCCACTGCACTCCAGTCTGGGAACCAGTGAGACCCCAACTCAAAAAAAAAAAAAAAAAGGGGGTGAATGTGGTGGCATATGCCTGTAATCCCAGCACTTTGGGAGGCAGAGGCAAGAGGATTGCCTGAGCTCAGGCTGGGCAATTTGGTGAGACCTCATCTCTACAATAAATCAAAAAGTTGGCTGGGCATGGTGGTGCACACTTGTAGTCCCAGCTGCTTGGAAGGCTGTGGAAAGCTGAGGCAGAAAGATCACCTGAGCTCAGTAGGTCAAAGCTGCAATAGGTGTGATTGTGCCACTGCACTACAGCCTGAGCAACGAAGTGAGACTCCAACAAAGAGAGAGAGAAGAGAGAAGAGAAAAGACATAAGAGGAGAGAGAGAGGCTCAAAGGAGAGAACTAGGATGAACTCTGTGGCTCAAAAATTAAAACTTCCAAGATCTTGGTTGCTAAATACCATCCTCCACTGACAGGAATCAGAACTCTTTGCAGAAGTGACTGATTCCAGAAGTGAATGTTTTTATAAATGAGATTGTTTCTTAAAAATGATTTAAAATCTTATAATATTCACTGTAAAATAAAACATCTCCTGTAAACAAAATGAAATGTATACTTTACTTTTTTTTTTTTTGAATCAGAGTCTCACTCTGTCACCCAGGCTATAGTGTAGTGACATGCTCATGGCCACCGTAGCCTCGACCTCCTGGGCTCATGTGATCCTTCCACCTCAGCCTTCCAAGTAGCTGGAACCACAGGCGCATGCCACCATGCCCAACTATTTTTTTTATTTATTGTAGAGATGAGGTCTTGCCAAGTTGCCCAGGCTGGTTTCAAACCCCTAGACAGGCAATCCTCTCGCCTCCGCCTCCCAAAGTGCTGGGATTACAGGCATGAGCCACCGTGCCTGGCATACTTTACTTTTTCATAACACTTTTCTCTTTATGTCTAGATCTTAATTTTTCTAGCTGGGCCAGAAAAAAGTACAAGATGATCCTGGAGCATCCAGTTGTGCCATAAAGGAAGTGCTAAAAAAAAATTATGGAGACAAATGATGTTAAAAGGACACAGATGCCAGTTTGAAGAGACTCCCACTGTTCAAATTTGGGGCAATTTAAGCCCAGAATAATTGAGAGAATGGCTTACAACCCACTGAAGAAGAATCCATGAATCTTTGTGGATAGAAATAAATAATAAGTTAAATGTTTCATAAGGAAGGATATATTTCATAGTATCAAAGTACAAAGAAAGAAAAGCAACTTTACAGCAGAAGAGCTTGGCAGTCACCATCTTAATCAAGCAACCAATGTGACCATCATCAGCAATAAGATACACTGAAATCATGTGCCACCTGATATGATGTGGTTAGAAGAGCCCATCACCACATCTGTCATATTTCTGCTGAAGATGAGCAACCTGAATCAAGCATAAGGAATTAACAGGAAAAACAAAACGGAATGGCATTCTAAGAGTACTTGGCCTGTCATCTGCAAGACTGCATCATGACCAAGACTCAAGAATTATTTCAGATACAAGGAGACTGAGGCCAGGCTCGGTGGCTCAGCCTGTAATCCCACGCTTTGAGAGGCCAAGGTGAGCGGACTGCCTGAGCCCGCGGGTTCGAGACCCACCTCAGCAACTTGGCAAGACCTCATCTCTACAATAAATCAAAAATTAGCCGGGTGCGGTAGCGTGCGCCTGTAGTTCCAGCTACTTGGAAGGCTGTGGCGAAAGGATCACCGGAGCCCAGCAGGTCGAGGCTATGGTGGCCGGGAGTGGCCACTGCACTCCAGTCTGGGTGACAGAGTGAGACTCCAACTCAAAAATAAACTAAAATAAAATAAAGGAGGAGACTGAATGACATGTGACTCTGAACTTGGTTCTTTTGCTAACATGGACATTTTTAAGACAACTGGTGTCTGAGGATTAGATGGTAGTAATGTTTCTACATTAATTTCCTGCTCTTTATAGTTTTTTTGCAGATATGTAAGATACAAAAATTTTTTTAGACCAGTCAAGTGCAGTAGTAAGAAGGGATGAAAGAATAAAGAGTTTGATGTGTAACTGACTGTGCCTGTGGGTAACATTCTTATTTGTTGAGTGTGATGGGCCATCATGTGAGCAATGTATTCTCAACTAATTTAGGAAAAAATGTTCTTTGTATCATACTTGAATGTTTTTGTAAATGAGATTGTTTCTAAAAGTGATTAAAAATCTTGTAATATTCATTGTATGATAACCTATTTTCTATAAGCAAAGTGAAAATATATATTTTACTTTTTTCCTAACATTTTTCTCTTTATGCTTAGATCTTAATTCATTTGTTCATTAAAGAAAGGCAATGCAGACTTTACTGCGGGGGGACAACAATGGGCTTTTATAGCAGGAGAGCCAACTCAGGTTCATCTCCCTGAAGCACCGATTAAAAAAAAAAAGTATTGAGTGCTTTGTTTTGATTGTGGTAGGCATTGTCTTTTGTTGTTGTTGTTGTTGTTGTTGTTGTTGCTGAGTTGGAGTCTCACCCTGTCGCCCATACTGGAGTGCAGTGGCCGCTCCCGGCCACCACAGCCTCAACCTGCTGGGCTCCAGCGATCCTTCCGCCTCAGCCTTCCGAGTAGCCGGAAATACAGGCATGCGCTACCATGCCCCACTAATTTTTTGATTTATTGTAAAGATGAGGTCTCACCAAGTTACCCAGGCGGATCTCGAACCCATGGGCTCAGGCAATCCACTCACGTCAGCCTCCCAAGGTGAGAAAGCGAAGTCAGTCATGTGACATGCCCAAGGTCACATGGGATTCTAAAGCAGTTGAACTCCAAAATTGTTGAGGCTACATTTTATTGCCCTTAATGAAAGAGTGTTACTGCATGTATTTTACATAAATTTTATTTATACAGTGAGGTCATATTTAGTCTTGGAATACACATATATACATTGAATGAAAACATACTATTCATGTATAATTAAAAGAAAAACACTTTGATATATCAGTTTTCATCAAAAGTAATTAGGAATCTCAAAAATCATTTGATATATTAGCACTGAGAGAAGAAACTTTTTTTCTTTTTGAGTCAGGTTCTCTCTGTTTCCCAGGACATAAGGTGTGATAACAGCTCACCACAGTCTCGGATTCCTGAGCTCAGGCAGTCCTCCCACCTCAGCCTCCCTAATAGCTGGGACTCAGGCACGTGCCACTGTGCCCTGCTAATTTTCTGTAGAGATGAGTTTTTGGCTGAGCATGGTGGCTTATGTCTATAATCCCAGCACTTTGGGAGGCCGAGGTGAGAGGATTGCCTGAGCCCACAGGTTCGAGTTTTCACTATGTTGCCCAGGCTGGTCTCGAACTCCTGGGCTCAAGCAGTCCTCCCACCTCAGCTTCCAAAGTGCTAGGATTACAGACATGAGCCACTGAGCCTAGATAAAACTTTAAAAAATATGTGCTAGCATGATGTAATGGTATGTAAAAAACATAGGAAATAAAATTGTGTAGCTGTGACAAAAAAAATTCAGTGGAAATATACAAAACTCCCTAAGCAGACAGTGGTAAAAAAAAAACATTTTAAAGGAAGGGAAACAAAAGATGGAAAATAAGTTTGAAATATATATATGAGGCATGAGTTTCTAATAAAAATTGTGGTTTAAACTAGAGGTGAGGGAAGTCCCTATTTTTCGCCTTCTCCTCCTGATCCCATTATAACTCATTAAATGGGAACTTGTACCCTCTCAGAAGTATTAGGGAAGAGTGCCTTTCAAACCTGCAGTCCGCCCTACATAAAGAAAAGTGAAATATCTGAGTCAGGAGAAGACCACCCTGAATTGTATCCCACATCTTTACATTAAAAATTAAAAATTAAAAAAGAAATGACCCAAATAAATGGCTAAATTTACAACAACAAAAAAAAGACGACAAAGACGACGACGACCAGAGCCTGCCATCCCCTGGTACAACTTCTCTATCAAGTGATATAAATGCAAGGGGGAGCCAAAAAATTTTTCTTAAAAACCAGAATTTATTTATGAAAGATTGTGTATTCAGTCTTTCATGTTTAATAAACAACTTCAGTCACCTTCAAAGTACTGTCTGATGCAGTACACTTATTGAGACACTTTCCGCTGCTCAAAAGTAACTCATCAATTCTTGATGCTTTTTAGTGCTGCTGTTTTTTGTTTCATCTCTTCCCCATCAGCAAAACTTTTCCTTTTGAGGATTTTTTTCATCCAGGAAAACAAACACAAAGTCGCTTGGGGGCAAAATTGGGTGAATAGAAGAGGGTGGGATATGGGGGATCATGACATTTTTGGTCAAAAACTGCTGAACACTCAGTGCAGTGTGGGCAGGTGTGCTTGTAAATCACCCATTATAAAGGGCAAAAGTGTTGAAGGAATCTCTAAGGAAAATATTCACTGAAGTCAAGCATAGACTCTCACAAGAATGCTAGCTGGTACATTAATGTTGATGGACTTCTAGAACACTTACAGGGGAAGTCTGTACTACAAGGGGCTCACCCTCCAAAAAACAATTCTGGTTTTCTTTTCTTGGGTTCCCCTTTGTATATTAAAAAGTTACTCTTTGTATTCATTTAAGCCATAAATTAGGTGACTCAAAACAAAAGAAATCATCTAGGCCAGGTGCGGTGGCTCACGCCTATAATCCCAACACCTTGGGAGGCTGAGGTGAAAAGATTGCCTGAGCCCACAGGCTGGAGACCAGCCTGGGCAACTTGGTGAAACCTCATCTCTACAATAAATCAAAAAATTGCCAGGCGTGGTGGCACATACCTGTAGTTTCAGCTACTTGGAAGGCTGAGGTGGAAGTATCACCTGAGCCCAGTAGATCGAGGCTGCAGTGGCCATGAGCGTGCCACTGCACTCCAGCCTGGGAGACAAAGTGAGACTCCAATCAAAAAAAAAAAGAAGAAATCATCCAAGTGCGGTGGTTCATGCCTGTAATCCCAGCACTTTGGGAGGCTGAGACAGGAGAATCACCTGAGCCCAGGAGTTTAGGACCAACCTGGGCAACACAGGGAGACTCCTGTTTCTAAGAAAAATAAAAAAATAAAATAAAATAAAACCCAGGAGTTCAAGGCTATAATCGTGTCACGGGGTCCAGCCTGGGTGACAGAGACTCCTCCCATCTCTAAAACAAAACCAAACCAAATTTGTTCTTTCACAGTTCTGGAGGCCAGAAGCCCACAATCAAGGTTTTGAAAGGACTGTGGGGCAACCTTTCAGGTTCCCTCCCGTTGTGGGAGCTTTTCTGTCTTAATAAGTCCTGCTCTGTCACCTAAAAAAGAAAAGAAAGGACTATGATCCCTTAGAAGGTTCTAAGGGGCCCAGGCATGGTGGCTCAACTCTGTAATCCCAACACTTTGGGAGGCTGAGGTAAGAGGGTTGCCTGAGCTCAGGGGTTCAAGACCAGCCTGGACAACTTGGCAAGACCTTGTCTCTACTATAAATCACAAAAAAATAAGCTGGGAGTAGTAGCACGTGCCTGTAGTTTCAGCTACTTAGAAGGCTAAGGCTGAAGGATTGCCCAGCAAGTCAAAGCTGCAGTGGTCGTGAGTGTACCACTGCACTCCAGCCTGGGTGACAGAGTGAGACTCCAACTCAAAAAAAAAAGGCGGCGGCGGCTCTAGGGGTACTAGCCAGGCTTCATGGCACACACCTGTGGTTCCAGCTACTTGGAACACTGAGGCAGAAGGATCACTTGAGCCCAGCAGGTCAGGGCTGCAGTGGCTGTGAGGGTGCCACTGCACTCCAGCCTGGGTGACAGACTCTGACTCAAAAACACACAAACAAAAAAACCCCGGAATCGTCAGACCTGCTTTTGAAGTTAATTTTATCTAAAATAGATGTAAAGCAAAGCAGTTGCCAAGGGCAGTTTTGCCCAATAAAAGGGCACGGCGGCTATAATCCCAGCACCTTGGGAGGTGGCCTGTAAGTCAAAAAATTAGCTAGGCGTGGTAGCCTGGGCCTGCAGTTCCAGCTAACTTGGAAGGCCAAGACAGAAGGATCGCCTGAGCCCAGCAGGTTGAGGGTGACACTGCATTCCAGCCTGGGTGACAGAGGGAGACTCCAACTCAAAAAAAAAAGAAGGCTCTAGGGGAGACTCCTTCTTTGCCCCATCCAGCTCCAGTGGCTCCAGGTGTCCCTTGGCTGTGACTACCAAACTCCAGCCTGTGCCTTCTTCACACAGCCTTCTTGCCTTTTCCCTGTCTCCTCTCCGTTCACAAATACTTGTCTTTAGATTTAGGGCCCATCCAGATAATCCAATGCTACCTCATCCTGAGATCCTTACCTTAATTACATCTTTCTTTCTTTTTTTGAGTTAGAGTCTCACTCTTGTTGCCTGAGCTGGAGTGCAGTAGCATGCTCATAGTCATCGCAACCTCGACCTGCTGCGCTCAGACAATCTCCCTGCCTCAACCTTCTAAAGTAGCTGGAACTACAAGCATGCTAATTTTTTTTATTTATGATAGAGATGAGGTCTCACCAAGTTGCCCAGGCTGGTCTTGAACATATGGACTCAGGCAATCCTCTCACCTCAGTCTCCCAAAGTGCTGGGATTATAGGCGTGAGCCACCACACTCAGCCAAGACCCTTTCTTCCAAATCAAATCACATCCACAGGTTCCAGGGATTAGAACGTAGACATATTATTTTGTAGGCCACCATTCAAGTCACCAAACCATTCCTGTGTGTGGTCTACCCCTCTTTTCTCTCAAGCCACTCTGCCGAAAAGATGGAGAAATTAATATAATGTTAATCTGAACTAGGTTGTTTAAAATTAAGATGTTAATTGAAATTCCCAGGGTAACCACTAAGCAAATAACTAAAAAATAGATAGTAAAATAAACATCATTAAAATAGTACATTAAAAAATACATGTTTAACACAAAAGAAAACAGGAATGGAAAAAAATGAAGACACAGAAAATCAAATAGCAAAATGGTAGATGTAAATTCTACCTTATAAGTAATTACATCAAATGTAAAGAGACTAAACAATCAGAAGGCAGATAGAACTCTGTATATTTTAAAAGATCCAACATTATTATGTCTACAAGAGACACACTTTATATTTAAAAACAAAAATAGGTTTCAGAGAAAGGATGGAAAAACATACCCATGCAAATAGAAACTAAGAGAGAGTTGGAGTGACTATACTATCAATATATCTATACATAATAGACTTGAAGACAAAAATCATTACTACAAAGAAGGGCATTTTATAATGTTAAAAGAGTGGATCTGTCAGGAATATATAACTACTATATACGAGGGAAGAATCCAAAAACAAACCCAGAAATAATTTATAAAAAATTGTGCATTTATTCTTACATTTTCAACTTCAGTCTTTAAAGTTCTCTCCGTTTGAGGCAACACCTATTAAGATACTTTGCCACTGCTCAAAACAGTTTTTTAACCCATCAATTTTGATGTCTTTAAATACTTCTGCCGTTTTTTGTTTCACCACTTCCACACTGGCAAAACATTTCCCTTTGGGGACTTTTTTCATCCAGGGAAATTTTAAAAATGCCATTTGGGGTGAGATCAGGTGAAGAGGGAGGGTGGGACATGGGCGTCATACCATTTTTGGTCAAAACTGCTGAACACTCAGCACAGTGTGGGCAGGTTGTTCATGTAAATCAACGGGCAAACATGTTGAAAGAATTTCCAAAAAATGCACCGAAGCAGAATGCAGCCTCTCATAATAAATGCTAGCTAGTGCACTGATGCTAATAGGTTCCTAGAACACTTACCTAACACAGGTAGTCTCTACTACAAGTAGAGATAATTCCCAGTTTTTTGGGTCCCTCCTCATACATATGTATGCACCTAACCAAAATCCATGGAATACCAAAATCCATAAAGCAGTAACTGACAGAATTGAAGGGAGAAATAAACAATTGAATAACAACAGTTGGAGAATTCACCCCACTTTGAATAATGGGTACAACAGTGAGGCAGAAGATTCACAAAAATATAGAATATTTGAGCAACCCTATAAGCCAGCTTGACCTAGCATACATCTGTATCTATAAAACACTCTAGCTGCTAGCCCAGGGTAGGAGTTAGATACATGTCAAAATGCGAAAAGAAAGCTTAGGAAGCTCTGTGGCATTTGCCTGAGAACCAGCTTTAGTGCCCCCTTGTGCCCATACTTGGGAACCACAAGCAGAATCATGGAATTGATCATACTTGGGCTGAGACTGTAGACAAGGGCAGAGGACCCTGTGGTAAATAAAGGAGGTTCCAGTTCCCACTCGCAAGGTAACAACTTCCAGCCCAAGGCAATACTCACAGAATCCACCTGGAGTGCCCCACGCACAGTTTAAGGGTAGGAATTTGGGACTTGGTTATTATCACTATTCTTCCCAGGCAAGTGGCTGAGTCCCCTAGTGAGTAGGTATTCACTGTTTGCAAAATCAGTGCTTGAGAATAGTGGCCTACCTTGATGGGGTGGCTGGGTTAGAGGTAGAGTTTGGCCTGAAGCCAGAGACTGAGGTGGTAGCCCAGCTTTGGGTCAGCCTTCGGTTGGGCTGAGGACTCTCATCAGAAAACAGGCCTTCCTCCAACCTAAAGGAAATGCCTGTCCTCTGACCTGAGCTCACCAGCCTGAGGCCAGCCTGGCACTACAGAATCCAGTCTCTTTTGGCCCCTCTGAAGTGCTGCCCTTCTGCCCACCTAGAAACTCTCTAAAGAAACCATTCTCCACCCTTCCGAGCCCAGTCCCACCAGACTGTTCCACTGACACCACTTATTTTTTTTTTTTTTTGAGTTGGAGTCTCAGGCTAGAGTGCAGTGGCATGCTCATGGCCACTGCAGCCTCGACCTGCTGGGCTCAGGTGATCCTTCTACCTCAGTCTTCCAAGTAGCTGGAACTACAAGGCATGCGCCACCACACCAGGTTAACTTTTGATTTATTGTAGAGATGGGTCTCGCCAAGTTGCCCAGGCTGGTCTTGAACCTGTGGGCTCAGGCAGTCCACTTGCCTCGGGCTCCCAAAATGCTGGGAATATAGGTATGAGGTGCTGTGCCTGGGCTCTTTGATTTTTTTTTGTTTTTTTTGCATCGGAGTCTCACTCAGTCACCCAGGCTGGATGCCACCCAGTGGCATGCAGGCTCACAACCACCCACCTGCTGGGCTCCGGCCATCCTTCTACCTCAGCCTTGCAAGTAGCTGGAACTACAGGTGCACACTACCACACCCAGCTAATTTTTTATTTATTGTAAAGACGAGGTCTCGCCAGGTTGCCTGGGCTGGTCTCGAACCCACAGGCTCAGGCAATCCACTCACCTCGGCCTCTCAAAGTGCTGGGATTACAGGCTGAGCCACCAAGCCCGACCTCAACATCTTTTAATTTAGGTCTTGTTGCCTTTGCCCCTGCTGCTCTGCCCTTCACTTCCTCCCCTTTCCAGCAAACTTCAGCCATCAGCTCAGGCCTTATCCAGAAGATTAACATTCTCTGCTAGGCACCCAGGTGGGTTAGAGGTGTCTGTCACAGCTCTGTATATCCTCAGCTCTTTCCAACGTTTGCCTCTGCTCCCAAGCAGCCCGCCCTCCCCTGGCTTCCTGCATGGGGAAGTTGTCCCTGTGATGGATAAATGGCAAGGGCAGGCAGGACAGGCATCCTGGCAGTGGGGAAGATGGAACGAGGGCCTTTGGTTTCAGCTGGGAAGGTTTCCAGGTGCTTAGTACTCACTGGACTGAACACAATTATAAAAGGGAGAGGTAGCATATCTCAATTCCTGGAGCGACACCTTTTGGTATAGCTGAGGCCGGAGGCAGCTTGAGTCATCCGTAAGGACCCATCCAGCTCGGCCATTCTAGGACCCTAGAGCCCACTGTGAAGCGGCTCCCAACGGCCCCTGCCTGCCTGGTTCAACCTGCTCTCCTCCAGTGGGAGCTGAATTAGTGACTCGCATCCAATGAACAGAGTGAGTTTGGAGACATCACTCCCAGGATGAGGTTCTAAAAGACCTGACTCCCATCTTGTCCCCACTCTCTTCCCTTCTCACCGGCTTTCCTGGCCATACTCTCTTGGATGGAGCCCACCACCATGTTGGCAGCCCCCCACGGGAAGCCCATGAGGTCACCACACAGGAGGAGGAAGATCCTGCTAACAGCCACACGAATGGCCCTGGGAGTGGGTCCTGCCTCAGGAGAGTGTTGAGATGACTGAGTCCCAGCCAACACCTGTAAGAGGCCCTGAGCAGAGGACCACACGAAGCCTGGCCTCTTGACTCCAGGAACCGTGAGATACCAGATGTTGCTGGAAGCTGCGAAGTCCTGAAGTAATTCGTTACACAACAGGAACGAATGCATCACAACAGCAGGGCCACATGGGCCAAAAGAGCAAGGCGAAGGCTCTGAGGGCAGCCTGGCTGGGGCCCTGCCTTCCTCGGGTGGCAGTGGCAGGCGGCAAAAGTAGCCCAGCAATAGCTCATGGAGAGTTCTTGTTTTCACTGACGTGTCTAGGCATATGCAGAAGTCTGACACGGCACAATGGTCTCATCAAGAGAACACAGCATGCACAGGGTAGGAGCTGGGTTTCCTCCCTGGCCCCAGCCCCCTCAGAAAGGCACAGATATGTGAGGCTTGGGTTCAGGGATCGTGTGTCCTGACACTAACCTGCAGCTCGAAAGATCAGGCCCCTCTGTGAGCAGAAGAGGAACCCTCTTCCTCACACTCAGACTTGGGAGTATGGGCCAGGTAAACTGAGGCATTGAGAAGTATGGACTCCGGGACAAGACCATGTCTGCACTGAGTCCATGTCGTCATCCTCCTGAGGAAAATCAGTTACTCCACCCCACACATGGGTGGCCGGATACTCCAAGAGATGGTGCTCCAGGGCAGCCTGCTCCCCAGCAATAGCTCCACTGCCACCCCCCTTCTTGTCCTGGAGGCCAGCCCAGGCTCTGATTTGAGACTGGGGGTGGGGTGGGGGGGTGAAAGAAGCATTCCAGGCAGCTAGAGCATTCCAGATGCTCACCACTGTCCTCACATATACAACAACTATGCCCTCCGACTCTTCCCTTGGCAGAGGGACTAGTCCTACAGTCACATATCGGGTGGTGGCAACAGAGGTGTTTGCATTATAAGTGACTTCAGCTTCTTCTCCCTAGGGGCAAAGGGCAAATCACCTAACTGGCCTGAGTCACTAATGACCATCCTTTTCCCCAGTTACCCAGGACTGAGTTTTCTCTGTCATTTCAGGAGGGAAGCCACCACCTGGAACGGGACAAACTGGAAGTCAAAGAGCTTGGGATACCGACTTTCTCCTTCTTAAAAAAGACCTAACATTGTAATGGTTTAATAAAGTTATTATAATTTCTTTTAAATAACCCACAGACACCCATGACGCTTCCAAATTTACAGAACAAAAAGCACTCGAGGGCTTGGCAGAAAACGATTTGCAACTGGTTCCTCCAGCACCGTGGCCCTGAGAGCTGGCTCAGTTCACCTCCAGGACCTCTGTCTCCGGGAGGCCAAACTTGGTCTTGTGCTTGTCGAAGAGCTTCACCAGGGCTTCCATGTACATGGCATGGTACAGGTCGATGTCCTGCTGGGTCGGGTGCTCCAGCTTGGGGATGGTGATGGGCTCACCCACTGCAGAATGGGGCAGAGGCCTCTGGTTAGTCAGTGCCGTCCCCCTGGGTTCCACCACGACGCTGATGGCAGTGACCCTGTACTACAGGCCCACCAGGTGTCAGGAACTGTGCTGACTGCCTTGTGTGCTTCATCTCAGGCTGTTCTCTTTATAGATGGGAAGACTGAGATCCAAGGGCACGGGAAGGGACTTGCCCAAGGCCACACAGGCACTAAGCAGCAGATGGGATCAAGACTGGCTGAACCCACTGCACTCAGCTAGGAGGGCCTGTGAGAGTCGTCAGTTCCAGAAAACAGTGTTGCGCCTGCTCTGCTCTGGAAAAGCCACTTTGCCTCTTTGAGCCTGTTTCCTCATCTGTCACATGGGGATCCTTCCTCACAGGGCTTTTCTGAGAGTTCTGTGAATCGGGTGACATGCTTTAAAAAGTACGCTGAGGGCGGGAGAGGGGGGAGAGCAGCATGTGTCCACGATGCACTGTTTTGTTTTCTCACCCCACTGCATTTTCATCCCAGTCCAGTCCTAAGTCCTGCCAAGGCCATTTCTGAAATTTCTCCCAAATCCACGCACTCCTCTGCCATTTCCCCTGCTCCTCCTTCAGCCCAAGCCACTGGCCACCACAAAAACCTCTGGACTGGCTACGTGGCCTCCAATTTTGCCTCTTCTAACCCAGTTTCTATCCAGCAGCCCGAGAATCATTTTAAAATGCAAATCTGGACCTCCCTTGTGCACACCCTCAGGTAGCTCTCTGGTCTTAAGGCCAAGAGCAAACTCCCTCACCCGCCCACAGAACCCGCCCACTCAGCCACACCTGTGCCTGGAAACGGCCTGTGGCCTCTCTAACCGTACAAAGCAAGACGCCTGGCACAATAATAATGCGGTGTGTGGGTGCTGGGCCTCACGTCCACTTCTGAGGGTTTCGCATGCTCCTGCGGGATCTCTAGCTTATGCCCGTGGACACACGCACACAAGCGTGCACACACATCTCCCACAGGCCATTCTTTAGAATCCTCTAAACTGTCCCAAATACACCAGGAATAACACAGCTGAGGGCCAAGTGAAGCCACGTTTTTGCTACACTTCTGACAGGCCTATTTTCTCCAGTTATATTGATGTTTTTGTTTTCGAACATCAAAAACCTACACATGCTTCCTTCTGGAACTCAACTTAGGCTATTGTTTCTGACAGAAACCTCTGCCCCTCTCTGTTGTGGGATATTCCTATTGTTAGCAGTATACAAGTCAGCTCCTCCCTGGGGTCCACTATGGCCCCTGGAGCACCCACTCATCCTCATCATGTCCCCCGCTGGTCTTTGCTATAGCACAATCTTCCTGATATACTCATGAATGCTGTGAACCTAGAGATGGCAGGCCTTGTTTTCTCTCTGTCCCAGCACCTGGCTCATAGCAAAGGCTCCTTTCTCCACCCCACCCCTCCTGATCACTGCCATCAGCACCCAACTCTTTGTGGAATCCTCGTGGCTAAGAACATGGCCATCAGGGCCAGGGGACCTGCACTGGAATCCTGTCTCTGCTGCTATGTGGTACCCTGCGTCAGGATAGTCCTGGCCTGCAGGCTGGGGACTCACCGACGGTGGTGATGGGCTTGGAGTAGGGCACCAGGCCCCAGGTGTCAGAGGAGAAGAGGCCTCGGCCATGGAAGATGCACGGGGCGAAGCCGATGTACTTCTGGAACTTCTTCTGGACCCACCGGCCCCAGGAGCCCTCCTCGAAGATCACCTGCTTATACACCTCATTCTCCCCAAAGGAGTAGACGGGAACCAGGTCGGCTCTGGAAGGGAGAAGCCAGGGTCTGTCACACCCTGATAACTGTGCCTGCTGTCACAGCCCAGAGGCCCTGGACTCTAGCCAATACTCCCCTTCTCCCTGCATGTACCAGAATCATGTCCCCTCACCACCAGGTTCTGATGGGCCCCTTCTGCCCACCTGCTAGTGATGGGGCCTTGGGACCACCAGGCAAAGGGAAGGCTGAGCTCCCTGCTCTGGAGAACCTGCATTTGACCTCCTCCTTCAGGGCCTGCCCAATCGCCAACCCAGGCCTCTCTCAGCCCTGCACTCATCCCTGGGTCACAACCTCAGCACACTGTGTTGTCCCCCTCTGTCCCTCCTCTCTCCTCTACCCTTGGTGCGCCCTGAAGGCAGGGACTGGGTCTAATCTGACCAGGTCCCCAGGGGCTGGCCCAGGGTGGAACCCTGCAAAACGGCCTCTTCTCCCAAAACGAGGCAAGGTCCTGAGGGGACAGAGAAAAGGGCTACTGTTCAAAGCTACACACCAGGCTGCGTGTACCCTCCCTAATGGTGTGACTGCAGGCCACACCCTCCCACTCTACCAGTAGCACTGCTGAAGGTCTGCCATCCCAGGACCTCCTTCTCCTGGAGTCGTTCAGAGCCCAAATATGGGAGGAAAGCAGCAGCCCTCCAGTCCAAATACTTTGCTCTGCTTTTTTTCCTTCCCTTTGTTGCCCAGGCTGGTCTTGGACTCCTGGCCTCAAGCTATCCTCTTGCCTTGGCCTCCCAAAGTGCTGGGATTACACCTGACCTGGCACTGCATCTCCCAGTGTGTCCCTGACCAGACTGCTCAGCCTTCCTCAGTTTCCACCAACGGGAACTGTGGATGTCATCACCTGCTGGGATTCAGGGGAATCAAAGAGGACCCTAGAAATGGATGTGCTTTGTCAAACAGAATGTGCTGAACAGGGGCTCCACAGACGTGTGCCTGGCTTTCTAGGGAGTCCCAGAAAGCCAACCTGCCCAGCTCCTGTCAGTCCTCAGGGTCACCCCTCCAAATGCCCTCTCCTGATGTGTCCAGCCACGGCTCCCTCCTTCCTGTCCTCTTGCTCTCTTAGCAGCCTGATGTATTTTGGCCAAGTGGTGTATCTTTACACAGTTCTGCACAAGAGCCTGGCCTCTCAGCCCAGGTACAAAGACGTCATATCCAGACATCCAGCCTATACTGGGAAAACTTGGCCCAAACTATGCAGTGTGGGCTCCAAATTCCCCCTGACATAATGACTAACTCCCTTCCATATCTTCCTGGGGGCTGAGTCCTCCTGAGAAGCCTGCTGTCCTGGGCCCAGGAAAGCAATGTATGTGTGTGTGTGCATGTGTGTGCATGCAGAGAGGCACTCACCCATGGCGCAGAGCCAATTTCACAAAGCCCTTGCGGTTCCGCAAGGTGACTGCGTTCTTGCCAGGCATGGAGCTCAGGGACTCAGCCGCACCCCCTACCACGATGATGATGGCATTGCCATTCCCATTCTTTGAAAGCAAGTAGTCTATGGTGTCCCGGTTGACAGGGCAGATGCCTAAGGGTGGGTGGGGGAAAACGCAGTCAGGATTGCCCACAGATGAACCCCCATCCTTGCACATGGTCAAGTGCAAAACAGAAAGAACCCTGGACTTGGCCCCAGACCTAACACAGCCCCTTAGACACTGTCTTGTACAAGCTACTTATTTTCTGAGGTGCAGCTTACAGATCTGCAAAATGGGGCTAATGATACAAAGTTGCTTGGGGAACTCATTCATTCAGCAAATATTTCCTGGGGTCCTAGCTCTGCCAGGTGATACTACATGCCGGGAATCCCAATGAATCAGGCTGGTGGGTGCCACAGACAATAGGTTGAACAGAGGGCAACACCAGGGCTGGGGGTGCCCAGAAAAGGGAGTCCGAGAAAGTTTCCTAGGGAAGGTATTACCCAAGTTGAAGCCTGATAACTGTGCCCAGCTCTCCAGCCTGGCCCTGACCCATCATGCCTGCAACTGGCTGCATCTCCTGCCAGAACCCACGCCTGGGATGGTGTGTCAGCTCCCTGCATCACCCTGCTTGGTGGAGAGGCTCAGGCCTTGACGGTGGTGCTCTGCAGCAGTGGGCAGGGGGGCCTCTCACCTCCAGACATCAAGTATTCCCGCAGCACTGGCATCCGGAAGTTGCCAGCCAGTGTGGCTAGGTAGGGCCTAATGCCAGGGAACTTCTTGCTCACTTCTGTGGCCTCGGTGCTGAAGTTGCAGAAGGCGCCCAGGCCCATGATGCCATGGGGGTGGTAGCCGAAGATATAGTTCCTGGTGGTGAGCAGGTTGTGCGTCTTCACCAGCTGCAAAGAACACCTAGGTTAGAGGAAACTGGCCAGGACGAGGTACCAAAGCACACCCTGGAGGTAGGGGAGGGACTGGACATGTTGTGTCCTCTGGGACTTTGTGGGCCTGAAGACTGCAGTGATACTCCACACCTGACCTCAGACTCTCATTGCTGGGGCCACTGTGCTGATGCTTCGTAGTCATCTCTTTGGCTGGAGCCCCTGGGACGAGGGCGGCAATGTCCTCCCCCACTCCTCTCGATCCACAGCCAAGCACACACCAGGGCTTCCCTCCCTCTGGGTCCACCCTCCTCACCACAACCAGAATGAGGCCTTGACAGTGGTGCCCTGCCAAATCCAATCTGAAACCCAAATTCAACCTGTCACTCAGACTGAAGAAGGGTATCCAGCTTCCATCAAGGTAAAGTTCAAGATCTGAGTTTGGCAACTGAGGATCTGGCTGCAATTTTGCCCCAGGTGGTCTCCCCAGACTGTGAGCTCTGGGGAGGTGGGATCTATGTAGCTCTAGGCCCTGAGGGCTCCTTAAGGGCTCACAGAATACACCACGCAGCCCACCTCTGAGGCAGAAAGGACAGGACAGGGCAAGCAGACAGACCGTGTGCCAGCCGGCCTGGGGTGGGGGTGGGGAGGAGGTCAGCTGTAGGGCTACAGCAGTCAGGACCTGACCTGGGGTACTATCCACATAGCTATCCTGGGGTGCTCCAAACAATGATTGGCTTCCTCAGGGCCCACCCCCTGCTCAGAGGCAGGTAGCCTGGAGGGGGATTGGGGGTGGTGCAGTTTCCCTATCCCTGAGCAATGAGAGCTGCTGAGCCTGAGACACCCACCCAGCATTACAAGGAAAATGATGAGAGTGGCAGGCCTGAGAGGGATAGTACGTAAGGACATCATGTTTACAAAACAGCATTTTGTCCCAATGAGAAAAATAGGTCTCATAGTGAATTGTTAAAATATAGGAAAGTAAGCCAGGCTGGGTGGCTCAGTCTGTAATCCCGTGCTTTGGGAGGCTGAGTGGATTGCCTAAGCCCTTGGGTTCGAGACCCGCCTGGGGAACTTGGGAGACCTCATCTCTACAATAAATCAAAAATTAGCTGGGCGTGGGGGCGCACGCCTGTAGTTCCAGCTACTTGGAAGGCTGAGGTGGAAGAATCGCCGGAGCCCAGCAGGTCGAGGCTGCGGTGGCCAGGAGCGGCCACTGCACTCCAGTCTGGGTAACAGAGTGAGACTCCAACTTATATATTTTTAATATATATATATATATATATATATATATATATATATATATGCGCGTGTGTGAAAGCAAAAAGGAAATCGAAGCTCCTGCAATACCTCCATCTAGATAAAACATTCTGACACACTGCGTCTCTTCTTTTTTTCAAAACCACAGATTGAGGATATAGGGTTGATACTATTTTTATGTCATGCTCTACCAAACATCACAGCTATTGTGTTCTTATCAAAATCCCTCCGCTCCTTGTCCTCCCTCGCTGCATTATTCTGTCACACAGCCATGCTATATCATAGCACTGACTCAAACGTGATTGATGGACATTTTGAAAGCTTCCCAACGCTCCCTCTTAGACACACTTCAATAAATACCTTATCTTCGTCCACATATCAGCTTGTTTTTGTGAGACAAACATCTAGGAATACAATTCCCGGGTCACAGAATTGTATTGGTCTTTTTAGCTGCCCTACCTCAAGAGAGATGACATCAATGACATTCCCACCTGAGTGCTTGAAAGGGCCCCTTTCCTGCACGGGTGCCAGTGGAAACTGAGTCCCTGGCCACTGGCAGGGTATCAAGAACCTGGGTTTTCTGTGACTCTAGATTTGGGAGGCTCTTGGCTGAGTGAAGGACCCTGCAAGCAGTTTTGGGGGAAAGGGTGCTGGTTTCTGGCCTCAGAAAACTGAAATCCAAATCCTCAGGTGACAGAGGCCTGAGGGGGAGAGACCAGGGCGGCTGGTGCCATTGCCAGCTCTGGAACTGCAGTGTGTGGAAACGTCAGCGAAACTCCCTCAGTGTCATCCCTACTGCTTGGGACATGGGTACTCTTCTTCCTATTTCGCCCTTACAAAGCAGAGTAAAGCTGCTTGAGAACCTTGAGCACCCACCCAGTAAGTGGGAACAGCAGCCCAATCCAGGTGAGCGAGGGTGGGGGCAGCAAGGGAAGTTGAAAGGCTGACTCACACGAACTTCGCAAGGTGGTTGCTCTGTCATTTCAGCAGAACAAGTCCAGCCACTGAGTCAGCGCTCAGGAAAGCTAGAGTTCAAAAGCACCTTGTGCCGGCTTCCACAAAAGGGAAGACCCGGAGGGGGAGAACTGGAGGCCACCAGGACTGGTAGAAAACTTGGCAAGTTGCTCCTGTGCTGGTAGCCAGGCCCATGCCTACCCTGATAACCAAGAACCCAAGCAGAGAGCAGGCTGGCAGAGCCCTGAAAGATCTAGGCCATTCCCCGGATGACAATGGGAGACCAAGATCTAGAGAAAGGAGTTACTTGTCCTCTTCGGAGGTCATGAGAATCATCCTACACATCTTGACCAGTCCATCTGGTTGTGCTTTTCCCTAGGCTGCTGGAATGGAGATGTGCCACTGTGTGGGACCCTAGCTGGCTCTTTCAGTCACTTCCTCTCTCTCCACGGCTCTATCTGATGGAACACATGTGGTTAAATGCGGTGCCTGGGGGCACAATGCAGGCTACCGCCCTCACTGTGGTACCCAGAGGACAGAGGCATCCTACATAGCTTTGCTCTGTTTTCGTGTCATGAGCCCCTCTCCCAGGGCTGGACAGAGTGTCCATTGTGGAGGGAGAAGAAGGATACTGCTGATGAAGGCTCTGTTGGCATGCCTGTTCCCATGTCCTCTTGCTGACTGTTTCCTGTGGCAAAATCCCAACTCAAAAGGGTGCCCAGGCCGGGCCTGCCGGCTCATGAGAGTCCGGGACACATTCCTGGCAAGTCACTCCTCACAGCCTGCCTCCCCAGACAGGAAAGGTACTCAGACAGGCTTGTCCCACCCCTACACCACATAGAGGGAGAAATCCAGACCCAGAAAAGAGCAGAGACTTGCCTAAGCTTACACAGCATGGCAGGGTGGCAGACCAAGGTAGGAACACAAGGGTCAGAACATAGGCCCTGAAGCAGACAGCCCTGGCTCCTACTCCAGTCCTGCTACTGACTTATATGACTTTGGGACAGTCCCTCCTCTCTAGGCCTCAGTGAGCCCATCTGCAAAATAAGGCAGATAGACAGATGATTCTAAGCTCAGTGAGTCTTCTCTCCAAAGCTCTTGCCCATATTCTAGGGAGAGGTGACCCAGGGCCCTGCTCATTTCTCTTCTAGGTAGCCAGTAGTCTTGGTGGCTGCTGCTAACATACGAGCCCCACATCTGCCAGAAGAGGGTCACTCTCAGGACCAGCTGAGCTGCTCTGGTGGCAAAGAACAAAGAGCCCCCCAAGACGGGGAGTATGTGGAAGGTAAGGCTGCAAAACTTCATTACATAATCACTGGCAAGAGGCCAGGGGTGGGACAGGAAGGTCACACAACCCTGAAGAGTGTCAGACCTGATGTCAGATCACCAAGGCCAAATCCTCCCTGCACAGAAGGGGAGCCTGAGGCCCTGAGAGGCAGGACAGAGCCCTGCCCTGGCCCCAGGTTAGGGCTCAATGCCCTAGCCTGCCTCAGGCGCAGGGTGGCTCTTTGGTCCTGTTGCTCCGGCTCCCAGCTGACTTTTTTTTGGAGTCAGTGTCTCACTCTGTGCCTAGGCTGGAGTGCAGTGGCACGCTCACGGTCACCACAGCCTCAATCTGCTGGGCTCAGCGATACTTCTGCCTCAGCCTTCCAAGTAGCTGGAATCACCGGCATATGCTACCAGGCCCAGCTAATTTATTTATTGCAGAGATGAGGTATCTCCATGTTGCTCAGGCTGGTCTCGAACCCATGGGCTCAGGCAATCCTCTCACCTAGGCCTCCCAAAGTGCTGGGATTACAGGCGTGAGCCACCCCACCCGGCTTCCAGCTGACTTCTTGATGTGATAAGGACACAGGGGTTGCTTTGGTTCTTTCGGAAGGCTGAAGATCAGGGAGGAACACTTGCCTGACCCGTTCTGACCAACAGTCATCAGGTCATTCATCCAGAAGGCTTGAGGACCAGGCCACAGCGGCAAGAGACAACACTGAGGGGGCCTGGCCCCTGAGGTTGCAGTGTTTTGGGTTTTAAATGCTGCAGAGGGGAAGAGTGAATTTGGGTTGATGCAGGAGCCACAGCTCACTACTAAACAATCACAGGAAGGTATATGTAGTTCAGACACACAGAGGTCATACCTGACGGAACAGCTAGCCTGGTGGACTGAACAAAAGCCACTTCGAAGTCTGTTCATCCTGAGAAGGGGGACTGCCCAACTCCCACGATAATGCCAAGTGGAGTCCTGAGATGAAGCAGTGAATACGTTCTAGATGCAAGCCCTGTGGGACTGTTTTTATGATGACAGGGATATTCATCCGCTGAATAGGCCTGTGACCCAGGTCACAGTAGATACTGTGGCTAGAGGGTCCATTCTACATGGGTACCCGTGTGACATTACTCCTGCAGAGTGGAAGAACAGTCCTAGAAGCCTTATGCACTTTGTTATGTCAGTTTCCCCTAGGAGTCTTACAGATGCTAATAAAAACCTTAGGATCATTAACAAGAGAATGGTGATGGAAGAGGAGGACTTATCCCAGGAAGGTGGAAATCTTAAAATGGTTATTATTAAGAAAGAAGATGAATAAAGGCAACATTGATGGGGTAAAATGGAGGAGAAAAAGAAAGGGGAGAGTGATGGGACTTGTCCTAGCAGGGTGGAAATATTTAGGTGGTTACTAGGAAATGGAATTGATAAGATGGGAATGGATGGGGTTAAAACAAAGGTCTTAGTACAACACTATCAAAGGTTGGGTGGACCAAAAGGAACCCCTGTGAGCTCCCAACAGTAAAGGGCTCCAAACCAGTTTGCTGTATTTCTCCCTGTTTAGAGAGATTAAAAAGGCTGGAAAGCAGAACCTATGCCAGGGTTCTTTGGCTCAACCCTTGGCTGGGAACACAAAGTCTATTTATTTATTTATTTATTTTGGGGGGGGGCAAGGGGGGTGTCTCGCTTTATTGCCCGGCTGGCACCTCCTGTGCTCCAACCTGCTGGGCTCAGGCAATGCTTCCAAGTAGCCTCCGCCTCAGCCTTCCAAGTAGCTGCAGGCATGTGGTACCACACCCAGCTATTTCTTTAATTTATTGTAGAGACAAGATCTTGCCAGGTTGCTCAGGCTGCTCTCAAACCCCTGGGTTCAGGCAATCCTCTCACCTCGGCCTCCCAAAGTGCTGGGATTACAAGTGCGAGCCACCATTGCCCGGCCTGATTGAATTACTGAATGGACATTGGATCTGACTGGGGAATGCTTCCCTAGCTAGTACTGGACAGAAGAAGGCATGTAAATCCACCCATCAAACACTAGTAATTGAAGATGCTGAACGGGAATCAGTCAGAGTGCTCAAGCCCCCACAGTACAGAGTAGAAGCTGGAGTGCTGGTGAGGACAAATTCTCCATCTGTGACAGCCTTATGTGGAGTATTTACGGGGCTTATGGCAAAATCCTGTGAGCACCTCCCAGCGGTGACTACTGGGCCTTTGGACTGGAGAATTTCCATGGATTGGAGAATTTCCACTTGAGGGGACACTTACTGCCTTGCTCTGGGACGTTAACTGAAGCAACCTTAGGACTGGAAGACAGACAGCGATCTTGAAGCCTGAAATGCCCACGTCTCAGGGGATGTCAGAGAAATGCTCAGTGGATACCGATTCTAGACTGGGCTTTGCTTGTCCTTTGGAAAATGCAAATGCTCAGCTCAGAGTGCCATTAAAAAAAAAAAGAAACAGAAGATCGTGGGTTTGGGCGGCTGACCATCATTTTTTCGGACCAAGAAACATGCTGTACAGCCCACAATGATCAAGAATGGGCAGAAAGCTATCCCATCCTCCTCCACGTTTGAGAGTAGAATGGGCAACTGGAACACTAGCTGTCTAAAATGGGGAAATGAGAGCGTGAAGGGCAGGCTTATGCCTTCACGAGTGTGTGCTCACGCTCAACACAAGTGGGACTAAAGGAGTGTGCCCACTAGACTTTTCTGTTTTTCTGGTTGACTGGGGAAGAGGGGGCAGGGTGAATGCTGGTGTGACTGTGCAAATCTTGCTAAGGGAGGAGCGCACTGGTGTAGCAACTTTAATTTGTTCTTTCTTCACCAAATCACCTCCAAGGAAAAATTTTTTGTGGAGGAATATGAGGCCCAATTAGGCCAGCATCAGTTGAGCAAATGATATCGAGGAAGGAAATCTCAGGATGAAATTTCACAAATGTTAAAAAGAAACCTACTGATAAGGGCAGGAGTCATAAAGGCTGGTTAGCTAGCTGTAACACATTTGCAGTAAACAAAAAGTAGTTAACCATTTGTTGCTCGTTAACTATTGCTGCTCATTAACCCTATCTTAAAGAAACAAAATACCACAACCAATCAGCTGCTTCAGAACCTCTGGCAATTTCCTTTGGCAAACCCCCCCTCCACCCCAAGACAATTCCCGGCAGCTAAACCCTGATACCTCTCTTATAAAAATACCCCTTAGCCCCTGCCTCTTTGCAGACAGCAGACACTCAATGCTGCCTCTATCTGTTGTACCCTTCACAACGTATCTTCCTTTTAATGAATCTACCTTTCTTAATTCACCACTGTCTTGGTGAAAACTTTTACTGCCACAACTCCAACCATACCCAGCCACCACCACACAAGGCATTTTTTCCCCCATATCTGATGCAGTGGCCTTAGGACTAGGGCTGCAGCTACAAGTACTGGAAGCAGGAATGATTTCTAAGCAAGAAAATGTAACTAGGCTTTCAACTGTATGTCAGAATTCCTGAGGGCCTGATGGGGGTAGGTTGTGCCTTCACTCCATCTGGCAAAACTGAGACAAAGAGTGAATGCAGTCACGCTGCCTGACGATAAAAAACAGCTCACTAGTTCTGCATCTGCATACCACACCATGTCTGAATGGGAGTGGACAAGGAGAAGGCACATGTAGCCTAGCAGTGATGCCTGCAATCTAGACCACCACAGTGGCAATTCTAATGTCCCTTCCAAAGTGGAAGAGTTTGGGCACTAACAGAGCAAAGGAATGGCTAAATGGGTTATAAGTTGGGGGAACCCCAACATTACATTCACACCTTGGAAGAAGCTAGAGCAAAAGATGATGTTGTCTCTCAGCTGCATCATTCCAGGTGCCTGGAAAAATGAAGCTGTGTTTATCAAGACCACTTCTGCTTCTGGAACCGACAGGATTGAAGGGAAACCTGCAACTCTGAATGTCTCACCCTGGGAGACCTCCACGCAATAGGATGGACCAGACTGATTATTACTGACTGTGTATATTCTTTTGACATAAGTGATCCCAGGTGGAAAATCAAGGCGTGGCCTGGGATGTTATGCTATAGATACTGATTTTCACCCACAGTTCCTGGCTCATAACACCTATAGCCCTTGTCACAGTTTTTTGTTACACTGTAGGGCGTGGCAGGCCTCAGGACAGGCCTTAGAAGCAGAACTTCTCTGGCCTTCTCTGTCCCTTCTTTTACCTGCCCCAAGGCAGGACTTTGATCTCCAGCTCTTCTGACTGTGAGTCTTAAGAACCTCCCAGAGAGGGTCCCGCCCTATGCACTAGGGGAAGGAGTGCTGACCTCATGAAGTCTCCAAAAAACCCTAGAGAACTGCGTTCGGAGAGCTTCCTGGTAACTGATATGAAGGTTCCTGGACAGAGGCAGAGGGCATCCAGGGAGGGCATGGAGCACCGTGCCCTCCCCCCATACCTTGCCCTACAAGTGTTCATCTGTATCCTTTGCAATATCCTTTATAATATATAAGCCAAACAAAAAAAAGAACCTGGGCCCAAATTCAGGAAGCCTGGATTCTAATTCTAATGCTGCCATCATACTCAACTGCAGTCTGGACAAGTCTTTGCCCCTTCTTCGGGACCCAGTTTTTTACCTTCCAAATAAGAGGGTTGGGTCCTACAAGGTAGTATCATTCTGGAAACAACAGGCTTGGATTTTCTGTAGTCAAATGAGGTCGGAAAAGGGAAAGGAAACCCTGACCTTGAGGAGCAGGGAGATCCTGAAAGTACCTAGCTTAGGCTGAGGGTAGGCAGAAGGCACCGGCCCTGCCACCCCAACAATACCAAAGACAGTGGAAGAATGTAGGGGTACCCAGCCACCATTCCCCAGGCAGCACACCAAGACGTCTCCTTCACTGACTCACAACAGCAAACGCATACTACCCGGCACTACGCAGGCCACTTTCACACTCACACAGGCTGCCTTCCCTCTTCAGCCCCACTGTCTTTGTGGGTTGTGGGTTACATCAGCAGTAGGGCATGCCAGGGCTGGGGTGTTGAGTGAGCTAGCCAGACTGGTCTTTCCCCTCCAGGGAGAACCTTCAGGATTCCACCCGTCAGCCCCAATCCACCAGCATCGCCTACACGCATCAGAGCTCAGATGGCTCTACCTCGCCTGCTCAGCTTGCAGACCAGGCCCTGGGACTGAAAGCCTGATGAGCCACACTTACTCTGTCAGGACCTCAGGGCTGGCCCTGAGATCAAGAGGACCTCAGAAGAGCAGTGTGGGGGTCGCAGAGCGGCCCACAGTGAGCAGGCAGGAAGCCTGGAATCCAGCTCACCTAAACCTGCTGTACCTGGGAGCCTGAGCCCCGGAGGGACAGCATCTCGCCCAGGGTCATACTGAGCTTTTGCTGTGTCTATATCCTAAGCCTGTGGGAAGCCTGAATACCTGCCCAAGTGTATTCCCATGCCTCGGCTGCACCAAGAGGCAGCAGCTACGGTGGGAAGAGCCCAGGCTTTAACGCACGACAGCAATGGGAACCTCAGCTCAGCCCCTCATCAGCCTCACTACTCTGACCATCAGCGTCCTCCTCTGTAAAACGTTTCTGCCTGCCTTTCAGGGTGCTGTGAGGATTACAGAAGACTCCCTGGGGAAGGGTACGGCTCCTAATAAGTGGGTGCCCCTTCTCTCTGCCTCTGCACCACCTCCTCTACCACAGGCTTCTCCTCCTGTGCACTCACTGTCCCCTGCCTCCTCAGGGCTGCCTATCCTTTCAGGTGGCCTTCTAGAAGCATCTCCTCCAGAAGCCTTCCCCAGTCACTTTAGCCCCAGGCTCTCGCCCTCTCTCACCCAACATCACATTGCCTGGGCCCTTATTCCCACAGGAATCGCCCCCTGCAACTGGCTAAGAAAAGGGCTACTTCTGCAAGGCCTCTGGAAGGAAAGAAATTCCTTTCCACCTATTGCTTCAAGTCCTGCCCCTGGTTAGGTCAGATAATCCTGGACTACCTTCATATTGCTCTTGATAAATCATCTCTATTTCAAGCTTGCCCTTAATGCTCGCTGAAGGACAGGCATACAACGGTCATAACGTATGTTATTACACCTGTTTTGTTTTTGTTTTTTTTTTTGAGTTGGAGTCTGTCACCCAGGCTGGAGGGCAGCAGCACACTCTCAGCTACCGCAGCCTCAACTTTGCCTCCCAAAGTGCTAGGATTATAGGAGTGAGCCACTGCACCTGGCCTACACCTGCTTCTTACATCCTGTAGGTTCCGCAGGTGAAACTTCTCTTAGATCCAAACGCCAGTACAAGTCTTGCTTCCCCCAATGAGCCAGTAAGTTTTCTCCTTTCTCCCAATAAGAAGCTACTAACAACTGTCACATTTCCCTTTTTGCTTTAGCTTCCAGGAAGCTCAGAGATGAATATGACCCTCAACTGAAGGTCAACTCTGTTGACCCTCATGGCTAAAATACTAGTATTTTCCCCTCAATTCCAGATTTTTCTCTTGGCCCTGGTATGGCATTATATATATCCTAAGCTGCCTCAAATCCTACACGAAGCAAGGCATGGCATGAACAAATGCTCATAGTGGGAGATCCCACATGGTTTGATTCAGCACATGTTGGGGGGGGTCACTGTGGCTGGGTGGGTTAAAGCCTGGTTCAGATTTCCCACCCATTCCCACCCTTCCAAGAAAACACCCACGAGACTTTACCTGGATGGGGAAGTAGTCGCGAAAGTAGCGCCACACAGCCCAGTTTCGGACCCACTGTGACCTCCTGCCACCTTCCAGGGAACAAAACACAGTGTTGGGAAAAAGTGGGAGTGGGGGAAGTTTGGACAAGGCAGACAAGACAGAGCCAGTTTGAAGCCCGAGGCAGGTGGCTATCACCCCACACAGCACTCCTAGCCCCTTTCTGTGGGGTGGCTCCATATTCTTTTCCCATGCAAACCCTTGACTAGACGTGAGCTCCTGCAGGGAGCAGAATGGTGCCCTCTGGGGAGTTCTGACCCCCGACCCAAACCGCACACTGGACTAGCCCAGTGGTTTTCACAGAAGAGATGTTAAATTAAAAGACACAGCATCCCCCATGAGGAACTTGAGTCTGTGTGGGAGGGAGAGCGCGCCAAGGGCGTGGGAGTGGTACCAGGACTTTGCACCTACCTTTCTTGGGTGTGTTCCAGTCAAACACCAGCCAGGTGAAGTAGAGCACAGCAATGAGCCAGCAGTCAGTGCAGAACGTGTACATGAGGATGATGCTGCAGGCCACTCCTGGGGACAGACAGTTGGGTCAGGCCCTGGCCTCATGGTGGGCTTCAGCTCCCCTCCGGGCAATGGTGGGGTGAATGCTTACTGTGGCACTAAGCCAGGCCTGGCTGGAGCCACGGAATGCAGAGCTCGGGGAGCAGGCTCCCGGGACCCAAGGTGCACCTCCCTGGCCCTGATGGGCCGTCCTGGCGCTGGGGGCACAGGGGATCCGTGGGGTTTGGGCAGCAGCACCAAAGGAGGCAGACTTCAGCTTCTTATGATGCTGCCCTTATTGTCCCCTCCACCACCCCCTGGCACAGTGACTGTGGGTAAGGAGGGGGGGGCTCCTGCCAGGTGCCTGTGGGTCTCAAGATGTGGGCTGAGTCAAGTCTCAAGGGTGAGGCAGGGTGACTTTTGCCCCATTTTATTTTTATTTTTTGAAAGTAGTTTATTTCTTCCAGTCACGGAGACTGAGAAATCCAAGGCTGAGGGCTACATCTGAGGAGGGACCTCTTGCCAGTGGGGATTCTGAGGGTCCTGAGACATCATAGGGCATCACATGGCAAGGGGTGAGACTGCTTTGCCCATTTTAGTGATGAGAACACTGAGGTTCAAGGGGGAGATAACTTGCCAAAGGTTATCACAGGACAGTGCCAGAGCCAGGATGCAGATGCAGGTCTGACTCTAAAGTCCACATTCTGAGCCAGGCTTCAGTTGTTCACCAAACCTGAGAAGTCCCAGACCATCCCCAGAGGGACCTGAGAGGGAATTCCTGCCCCAGAAGGAGGGCTGGCCCCCTTCTGATACAGCAGAGGGCCAGGCAGTCCAAGGCCAAAGCCAATCAGCCTACTTCTCTCACAAACCCCAGCAGGACACTTGGGAGACTCACCTAGGAGCTGGCTTCCATTTAGTCACCATATTCTGGGCCAGCCGGCCGTAAGGGAAAATAACTTGGCACAGAAAGGAAGAAAAGCTCGTGCTGAGCCTGGTTTATGCATGGCTCACCCTAGATACCCTCATCAAGGCATCTCTTTTTCCAATTTTTACCCAGCCTTCGGGTCTAGTTCAGACCTCATCTCTTCATGAAGTGTTTCCCAATGTCATACCACCCATACGTGATGTCTCACTCCGAATTCCCCACTAGGTACATGGCCGGGGGCAGCAGGTACTGCAGCCTGGTAGAAACAGCGTGGCCTCTTTCCAGCACCCTCTCAATGGCCCAGGGAAGGAGGCCAGACCTTGCTGAGTGCCCACCCCTGCTGGACACCAAGCCAGTCATGGGTGCCAAGGTCTGCATGGCTCTGGGATTCCATGTTCTCTCATTTCCACCATGCTAAACCTTGTCTCCTTGTCTGTGAGAGAAGGCAGGCCAGACGCAGGCTCTCTGTGAGCCTAAGGACAAGGGACTGGGGGCCTCTTTTCATCTCCAATCCAGTCCTGTTCTAGATTCCTGAGCCAGCCTCTCCCCAGGGTAGCTAAAAGCAGGGTACAGTTTCTTAGGAGGGGCAGTGAACACAGAGTGACCAGGTGTCCAGTTTTTCAGGACAGCTTAGGAGTGTGACATCACAGAGAGGGAAGATGAGTCTCTAGGGAAGCATCTGCAGCCCACAGGATCCTGTGAAAGGCCAACTATAAGGCCAGGCACAGTAGCTCACACCTGTGATCCCAGCACCTGGGCAGAAGGATTGCTTGAGCCCAGGAGTTCAAGACCAGCCCGGGCAACATAGCAAAACCTCATCTCCACAAAAAATTAAAAAATCAACCAGGTGTGGTGGTACATGCCTATAGCCCCAGCTACTCAGGAGGCTGAGGTCAAGGCTGCCATGAGCCATGATCATGCCACTGCACTCCTGCCTGGGGGACAGAGCGAGATCCCAACTCAAAAAATGAAAATAAATAAATAAAGGCCAGGCGTAAAATACTTGGGGAAGCTGTGTGTGAATATAAGGCTGCTTACGAGGTCATGCTGTTTGCAGCTTGCCTTGGGTCCCCTTTCTCCTCAGAATGCCAGAAGGCTCTATGGTACAAACATGGGAAAAAACCTCTGGTCCAGAGGGAGACCAATGGGGCCACCGTAGTCTGCAACACTCGGAGCCTCTGCCAGCAGGTTTGAGAAACAGAAGAAGGCAATGGCTAACGCAGCTCAAGGTAATAATTAGCAGCAGCTCAGACCTGCCTGTCCAGCTGGGCCTGGCTCCCACCTAGGTGAGGCCATTGAGAAGGTGCTGGGCCAGTTTCTGGGCTGTGGTTGATCACTTGTTAACCCACAGCTTGGGGCCAGTCCCCATGGCACTGTGTGGGCTGGGGATCCACAAGCTGCTCCGCTCTGCCAGTCAAGCCCTGACCTTCTGAGACAGGGATAGTGACAGCTTCTGGCACAACTAGGAGTAAAGGGAGCCGATGTGGCTCTAGTGGGAGTATGGGAGGCTGGAGTCCTTGGGTCCGTGCCCAGGTCCTACTACCTTTTTCTTGTGTAACCCTAAGCAAGGCTCTGTCCTCACCGGGCCTCCATCTCCTACGTGAACAAGGAGGGAGTTTCACTGTGCTCCCCACCCCAGGACTCTAATAAGTGGCCACATGCAAGCCAGGTGGGACGTCTGAGCCCTGAGGGAGTCAGCTGGATTTGCTTTGCTCCCCACCCCAGTGCTTCCTGTCTTTTTGAGGCCATTTTGAGGTCTTCTTCATGTCCCTGTAAGAATGGAGGCCTTTCTCCACAGAAAAATGTGCAAGACTCTCATATATGAATTTTTTTCTGAGTTGGAGTCTTACTCCATTGCCCCAGCTGGAATGCAGTGGCACTCTCACAGCCACTCCAGCATGGACCTGCTGGGCTCTGGCTATCCTTCCACCTCAGCCTTCCAAGTAGCCAGAGCTACAGGCGCACACTACCACGCCCGGCTAATTTTTTATTTTATTGTAGAGACAAGGTCTTGCCAAGTTCCTGCGGGCTCAGGCAATCCACTTGCCTCGGCCTCCCAAAGTGCTGAGATTACAGGCTGAGTCACCGAGCCCGGCCAATTTTTTTGAGTTGAAGTCTTATTCTGTCGCCCATGGTGAAATACAGTGGTGCTCTGCTCACGGTCACTGCAGCCTCAATTTACTGGGCTCCGGTGATCCTTCCACCTCAGCCTTCCAAGTAGCTGGAACTACAGGCATGTGCCACCATGCCTGGCTAATTTTTGATTTACTGTAGAGATGAGGTCTCACCATGTTGCTCAGGCTGGTCTCAAACCCATGGGCTCAGGCAGTCCCTTCACCTTGGCCTCCCAAAGTGCTAGGATTATAGGTGTGAGCCACCACACCTGGCCCACATATAATTTTTCATCTACTTTTAGTTCATGGGGACCCCTCCCCACCCAAAGCCCACTCTTGGGACTAAGGTTGAAGATTGGCTGTTTCAGCCCGGGTCTGCTAACTCTGGGCTTCTGGTAAGGTGAGCTCCCCAGGGGAGCTTCTGCTCCAAACCCAACTTTGCCATTTAATGAGCTTCAGTCTCAGGAAGTCACTGAACCTCTGAGTTTCCATGTCTTTACCCGCAAAGCAGGGATCTGATAAACAGAATCCTTCTCCCATCCCTCTGCCCTGCACACATGGTCTCAGAGCCCCCTCCCTGTGCCCGCTAGAAGGATGGTGGCTCAATGCTGACATGGCAACTCCTGATGACCCCCTACCAGCATGTGCATTCTGGAAGACTGTGTCACCCAGAGGAACGGGTTCACAGGTGCTGGAGTGTACTCTGTGAGTTCCTCTGCCCTGACATGCTGGGGAAGTTACTTGCTATGCTGAGGACACAGGGGTTGTGGAAGAGGAGGCTTCTAGGAGAGCAGAGGACAGAGAGCCTAGGCTTTCTCCCCTCTCACTATCCACACTGTCCTGCCCCTGGCGTGGATGGCAAACCAGTGAGTGCGGGGACTTAGCCAGAGCTGCAGAAAACATAGCCAACGTGGGCGGTGTTGAGACAGAAGGGAGCAGGCTCGAGAAGTACTGGGGAGGATGGGCGAGGGCTGGGCGTGGGGTCAGAGGGTGCGTCCCGACAACAGCGCCCACATCATGGGGACCCACCAGGCCCTGTGTCGGGCATTCTCATTCCTGATCTTCAGTCCCCACAAAAGCCACGTGAAGTAAGCATTTTCCTCACCTTTGAAATGAGGAAGGTGATGTTCAGAGAGCGCAAGTAACCTGGGCATTCACAGCATTTGTGTGCAGTAGATTCAGGACTTAAGCCTGGCACCACACCTCCCCAAGGTACAGTAGTATGGCTGCTGGAAAGTGTCTGCTGGGTGGCACTGTGGGAAAGCATGGGCTTTGGGGATGCTACAGACCTGGATTTGAATCTAAGTAACCTTGGGCAAGTGACCTACCTTCTTGAAGACATGAGGTTTCCCATCAGTGAAATGGGAACCATGCCACCACCTCCCCTGAGCCTCAGTGAATCCTCATGCGTGCCCAGGGGTAGAGTACTTTGTCTGGAACCCAAAAGGTGGAAGTGGGATGATGCTGTGGGACATCCCGTGTAAGGGCTGCTCGTAGCCCCTTGCTCCTGCAGAGCAGAGCTCCTGCTCCAATATCTGCTGGGAAGGTAGTCCCGCCTGCGTGCCCACCCTTCCACTAGGCCCCCGCTCACCCAGTACGAGGAAGGACAGGACCCACTGCAGCACCGAGATGACCTGCAGCTGCTTCTCTACCTTGGACCTGTTGAACCAGGATATGGAGAAGAGGTCCTGGAGGGCAGAGAGGATGCTGGAGCCGGCACCTGCAGAGAGGGGGCACGTCAGCCCACCGTCAACAGGTCCACCAGCCACAGGGGTCCCAGCCCACCCTCCCAGAGGCCCTCCCATAGGAGCATGGACCCCAGAACCAGACAGACCTGGGTTCAGATCCAGGGCCTGCCACCCCTCGGCTTTGTGACTCTGGGTTGTTTACACACCTCCCTGGGTCCCTGTTTCTCCATACACCACAGGAAAGTGTCTGCTGGTGGCACTATGGGAAAGCATGGGCTTTGGGGGTGCCATTCTAGAGACCAATGAGGAATCTAAGGAGGCAAGCCAGGTGCTGGGCCTCAGCAAGATGCCCTGCACTTGCCAGTTCTCCACCCTCCCCTCTGCCCCAGTCAAACTCCTGGCCTTAGCCTTTATCCGCATCTTGTACAAATATTTAATCGGTGCTATTTGTGTCAGTGAGGCCAAGGACAGAAGTTCAACATCCAATTTGCAATGTTTTCTTTTCCAAGTGTACTTTGAGCATCCCCAATCCTTGCCACGCACCCTTAGCCTGGGACTGAGACCCCTTCTCTAAGGAGCTGAGCCCTCTTGCTCCCACCCCCAACATTGCCAATTCCGCCAACCACTACCACCTTCAGAGAGCTTTTACTCTTTCAGCTTCACCTCAGGGCCCAATGTGTGGAGCCCAGAGGTATCAGGTGAGGGAGGCTGGCTTCGCTCCCCCAAAGGGCCCAGTGGCCAGTGAGCTTCAGGCAGCCTGGAGGACACCAAGGGCTGTAATTATGTTCGCTATGAAGCAAATGTCAAGCCTAGAAGTTAGGGCAAGATGTGCCTACTTCATGGGCTCTGTGCCCCCAGGATGACACCCTGGACTCCAGCAGCTGATGGGCAATGGGACTGACCAGGAAGCCTGGTGACTGCAAGAGAGGCAGCACTGGGAAGGAATATGGGCAAAGTTCCCAATCCATAGCCCACTTCCCCAGCAGTTAGATGAATGGAGCAGGCCACCTCAAATCCCTCTTCTGCTAAGCCCTCCCTGCCTCCCCCCCAAGCCCTTAGTCAATACATCTTCACCAAGCACCTGCTGAGTGCTGGTCAATCATTTCTTCACACCACCTGCTCTGTGCAAGGTCCAGAGCACAGATGGCTTAGTCACGATCTTGTCTCTGAGGGTCTCATGACCTTTCACCCTTATCTACACGAGAGAGGGGTTTAGAGGCTTACACTCAAGCCTTTGTTTTTTTCAAAGTCTGTAGAGCAGCAAGGTCACAGCAGAGTTTAGAAAGGCACATTCTCCTCATCAGCTGAAAGTGAAGCAATTGCTTTTAGGATGTAGGTAGGAAATGCTAGGCCTCAGGGCGGACACACCAATCTTGTCCCCTATACCTGGGGTGACAGATCAGAGAGAAGGAGCTTGTATACCAAGCAGAAGAGTCAGACCCAATCCAAGCCTTGGTTGCACTATGTGATCCCAGGTGCACAGCACTTCCTGTGCTCAGTAGCATCTAATAACTTCACAGGCATACCTGGGGTGGGTGCTTACGTGAACTCACAAAAACAAATAAACAGGCTGGGCCACAGAGTCAGTCATTCCAGGGGCTCGGCTCAGAATTGTTCCTTCTACTCCTTTGTAATAAGAGTTCCATCTGCACAGGACATTGCCACCTCCAGACTTGCCCAACGACCCATAGGGGAGTCTGAGGGCCCTCTGGGATCATCTAGTACAGTAGGCAGTCAGAGAGATGGAGGCCCAGAGAGAGATACTGACTGGCTCAGGGTTACCCAGGCCGTAGGTGGCAGAGCCAGGGTTGAAACCCGGGATTCCTGCCCCGCTCAGAGCACCTCCCTGTTCCCATAGTAGCTGCTGTGTGTGAAGGGCTCTGCCCACAGGTGGTCCACCAGAAGGTCCATGGGTGCGACATGCTCAGAGCCTGCTTAACCAGTCCAGCAGTGAGGCTGTGCAGATAACCTAGCTGTGCAGATAACCTAGTCACACGTTTACCCCTAAGGGTCTCATTGACCTTCCACCCTGGTTCTGGTAGTGACAGGCCTGGGTGAATGCATGAGGGAGAGAAGTGGAGTCCAAGTGCAGGTCTGAACCCCTGATCCAAGGGCTAGCCTGCCAAGCCACCTTCCAGCAGCTGGCTCTACCTCCATGAGCTATGCAAGATGAAGAGAAGCAGGAACTATGGCTGGCAGGGCTAGGTTAGGTGGCTACAGAGAAGACAATGTACTCTGGCACTTTCCTACTCAAGGTGTGGTCTGGAAAGGTGGCATCAGCATCACCTGTATGCTGGTTAGAAACGCAGGATCCGCCAGGCTCAGTGGCTCAGCCTGTAATCCCACGCTTTGGGAGGCCGAGGTGAGTGAACTG
>NW_007247230.1:111179-124607 GCF_000164805.1 Carlito syrichta | reverse complement strand
CCTCAAAAAAAAAAAAAAAAAAAGGAAACACAGGATCCTGGTCCCAGCCCAGATCTACAGATTCAAAATCTGCATTTGAACAAGACCCCCAGGTAACTGAGTTTGAGAAACACTGAAGCACTAAGTGCCTCAGACCAAAAACAGGGCACGGCGATGGGGGTGAAGCTGGGAGCTGCCACCCTTTGTTCAGCAGGAAAAAAAGGCACTGGGGAGAAGGGGTCAGGCTCTTCTTGAGGCTGACTGCTTCCTGTGGCAGGCAGGACCCTGGAGCCAGGTGAGGAGTGCTTAGAGAAAGTGTGCTGGGACTCATCCGTGTAGTCCCTGTGGATGTGACAGCACTCCTGCTTGGGGAGGAGTGGAGACATTCTACACTGATGATATATCCCCAATTGAAACAATCGAAAAGACCCAGAACTTCTTCCTTAAGCCTAATTCAAATGCATGTGCTAAGTTTCTAAGGTCTCTTACAATTAGATCAGGTCAGAGTGCAGGACCACAGCCCAACTAGTTCAACACTTACCCTATTATAGGGACTAGGAATCGGGGGCCTGGAGGACTTGCACAAGTCTCACAGCCAGATGGGCCAGAGCCCAGATCATCCCGCAGTGTCCATCCTGTTCTCACCCGGCCTTACCCAACCCAACGACCGCCCACAGTTGGCTCTGACAACAAAGTGGAAAATGCAGTCTACCAGGGAGGGCCAAGTGCTGGTGTGGAAGCTTGATGGGGAACTGCCTGGAGGGGGCGGCCGGGAGGGCTGCAACTCTGCCTTTCTCAGGCCTGTACCACTCAGACAATCCCAACCCGGCTGACCACAAAACTCAGTCCCAGAGCTTGGCTGTCTACAGATGCTGAGACCCAGGGCCCAGCAGGAGCCCCAGTGTGCCTAAGACACGTGGAGTCATTGCTCCTCTGTCTAGAAGGCCCTCCCCTGCTGTGCCCACATGATGATTCCCTGACAACGGATACAGCAGCAGGTTCTTCAAAACCCAGAGAGGGCAGTATGTCCTCCAGGAAGCCTTCAGAAATAGGTCTTTCTTCCCGAGATTATAAACTCTTAGGCCCACACAGGCCTGGAACCATCAGGAACCGTCTTGCTACCCCATGGAGATATCCTGTTTGAAGGTAAAGTCAAAAGAGGGAGACAGAGTCACCCTCTCGGGTCCTGCAGCCCTCATCTTGTACTAACTGCAAATTACAAAACAATTCTGGTATCTGACTGGAAGCTGCCTGAGGGCCTGGCTGAGCAAGAGGAAGAGCAGGTCTCTGCTCTGGCTGTTCCTCAGGACCCCAGGGCTCCCTCCCCTGAGCGGACAGCAACAGGTATGGTGCCCAAGAGGCCATGATGCTTCAAGGCTTTCAAAGCGCTTGGACTCCTGTGAGTTTGGCGTCAACATCCTCATTTTAAAGATGACATCTGCCAAGGCCATTCAGCAGAGGCTGAAAGAACTGGACTCATTTCAGGCCCCATGACCAGGCCTGCGTCTGTCCCTATACTCTCGGTCTCCAAGCTCCTTCTTTCTTCCCCCCACAGCAAAGCTGGGGGAGGCTGGAAGCGGATGGGAAAATGAGTGGCATCTTCCTTCAGAGAGGTGGGCTAGAAGCAGGTATCCTGTGCAGTAAGACTTAGGGATGTAGTCCCAGCTCTGCCACCAACTCCCATGTCAACTTGCCAAGTCACTTCATGTCTCTGGGCTTTGGTTTCCCCCTCTGCAAAATGGGGGTATGGAGGATGAACTCGGGTCTCTGGAGTCCACACTCCCAAGAGCTCCTGGTTGGGTATCTGGGACCTGGAGCTCACCACCTTGCAGCAGCCCAGGTACAGCTGCCCAGGCAGATAGGAAGTGAGGATTCAGCCAGGTACCCCCAGTCCACTGCCAGCCCTTGCCACCTGGCTGTCAGCACTTCCTCTGCCCAGCTGTGGCTGGGAAGGGTCTAGCAGAAGCTGGTGGGATGCCAATGCTGCAATCAGATGCCACCACCTTCACACCCAGCCTGACTGTTCCCACTCCTGGGTGGGGCCCCAGGGAGCCTGAGCATCTCGCCTAGGTCCAGCTCCCACCTGATCCCTCAGCACAGTGCTCTCTGCACACTCCCCCGGCGGCCGGTGCCTATTTACTTAGCCATCCTCCTCTGCCAGTGACTCCTGGGTGCCAGGACCCAGCCCTGCACAGGCCCCGATGAGAACAGGAGCAAGTAGAGATTTACCGCAAGGTTGATAAATCCACAAGCCCCAAGAGGCAGTCACAGGCCTGGGTGCCCAAGTTAGTTTGAGCCGTCTGGCAGGGGGTACAGCCAGTCCCAAAACTGAGGACCCCGGAGATGGGGGTGAGCCTCTCACCCTCCCAAAGAACGAGTTTTCCTATCTATGCAGGGAATACAACCCCTTGCCTACAGATGTCTTTGTTTCATGTGGAGAGACGAGCCAGGCTGTAGAAGAAAAGATTCCCAAGAGCCAATTCAAGGAGCCGTGCCCCAGTGGCACTTATTTTACACACCTCATTTGCTCCTACATGGCAGCAGCCTGCTTACCGGCTAGGAGGTAGTCCAGCTCCTTCCCCAAGTCTGCATGGGGCATCACTGTCCCACAGCCTCTGTGGGGAGGTAGACAAGGCAAGGACTACAACCCCATTTCATCAGGAAGGAAACTGAGGTGAGCTGAAGCCAAAAGAGCCTGAACCATTTGCTTGAGGTCAGGGTGCGGAGAGCCAAGACTCAGAGCAGGTATCTGGGCTCACATCCCTCACCATCTCTACAACACTGCACAACTGAGGGCCAGTCCCCACTAAAAGGCCAACCCACGCCCAGCCTTCAGGAACACACCTTGACTGAGGCGGCGGCCTGATCTGCCCTTACCATGCCCACAGTCTCATGGGGGCCATGGTAGGTAGCCTGGCATTACAGGGGTAGAAGCCCACCCATGTGTCCCACAAGTCAAGCTCTGCCTCGAGGGCAAAACCACTGCTGCCCACAGTAGGAGGCCAAACAGTCCTGAGTCCAAGAGCTGGGGGAGGTGATGGGTGTGTGTAAACATCTCCTTGCTCAACATCTGATAACCAGAGGACCGCACCTCAGGGCTGGTGAAACCAAAGTGTGCAGGGCTTCCTCTCTCGTGCCTGATGGCTGCAGAGTCTTCTCCCCAGTCCCCTAGACCTGAGAAAGGGCCCTGGGTCAGTTCTGCCCCTGCCTGGCTCTATGACCTTGGACAAGTCACTTAACCTTGCTCTCTTCAGTTTTCTCATCTGGAAAATGAGGGTAATGATCCCCACCTCCCGGGTTGTTAGGAATATTAAATTTAAAAATGTGAGGTATGCCGGGCACAGAGGCTCACACCTATTAATCCCAGCACTTTGGGAGGCCGAGGTGAGAGGATTGCCTCAGACCACAGTTTCAAGACCAGTCTGGGCAACTTGGAGAGACCTCATCTCTATAATAAATAAAAAATTAGCTGGGTGTGGTGGCGCGTGCCTGTAGTTTCAGCTACTTGGAAGGCTGAGGCAGAAGGATCGCCTGAGTGCAGCAGGTTGAGACTGTGGTGGCCATGAGCATCCCACTGCACTCCAGCCTGGGCACAGGGTGAGACTCCAACTCAAAAAAAAAAAGTGAGGTACACTGGCACTTGTTAGGTGATTGAGTGTAGCGAGTATCATTGCTTCCCCATCTCCCAGAGCGGGAAGGGGTAGAAAAGTGAGCATGCCCAGGGTTCTCCAAGAGGTGCAGGTCACGAGCTGTGTGTTATGAGAAGAGGGAGCGAAGCAAGGACGGCAATAGGGGAGGCTACAGGGAGGCCACGAGGCCTGGCCAGGTCCTGAAGACTAGATCCAGGAGGTAAAGAGTAGGAGAGTGGGCACCATGGCTGGGGGTGACTGCTGAACCAGGCTTGCAGGGAGTTCCAATGAGGCAGGCCCAAATGCTCAGCAGCTCAGAAATAGGGGTGCACCACTACCCAAAACACAGGCTGAGAAAAGAGAAGTCAGAATGGGCAGAAATCGGGGCTTCCTGGAAAAGGTGGGTGGGGAGAAAGATAAGCCCCAAAGCGTAGAGCATATACAAGGGGTCAAGAACTAATACTAGCCACTGGGAAAATAGCAGTGAACACAGCAGAGAAATTCTGCTGAGAGAGAGAGAAAACAGCTACATGTTCATGTACAGTATAATATCAGGCAGTGGTGAGAGCTGTGAGAAAAATAATCAGGGGAATGAGACAGAGCGGCCTTCACATGCAGGGGAAGAGCCATAGATGAGGAGAGGGTGGGTCATGCCTCCGGACAGCCCACATTACTTCCTCCATTCCTCCACTCACGCACTACTGGCATCTGAGGGGGGCATGCCAGCCAGAAGATGCAGAGAACAGGCCTGGGAGACAGGAGATTCTGGCCCCTAACTCACTGGAAGTGTGGCCTAGATGAGTCACTTCCTATGAAAGCCTCAGTTTCCTCATCTGTACAGTGGAGCTAATACGTACCCTCTAGCTTATGAGAATTAAAATGAGATAATGTAAGACAAGCACTTCATAAATAGTACAGATCTGTGTGAATGCAGGTTAATTATCACATAAGCCTCGGTGTCCCCTCCTGTCATGGGCATCGTAACGCCTGCCCTGCCTTGCGGCGGAGGCGACAGACAGACTTAGGACTCTCTTACCTGCTTTGAGACCTGGCCAGTCACTTTCCCTGCTGAGACTCTGTCCTACTTTGCTTTGCTGCAGGATTGTTGATTGGCCCCTAAATGACTTACGGAAAAGGGCCAGAGTTGCCAGCATGTCTGTTAAAGGGCCAGAAAGATGCCAGTGAGGGTGCAGGGGTGTGAACAGCCTCTCTGGGCTCCTTAGTGGGGTGCGAGGGGGTCATCCTGCTCACATCCCTAGCCCCAAGGATGCCACGCATGGGCTCATCTGGACCTAACCTCTACTCTGGGCCTAGACAAGTGTGGAAGTCACCCCTAAGTTACCCCAAAGTACAGGGTACAAGTTGCATGGAGACAGAGGGATGGAATAATGACCCCTGGCCTACCCTTCCAGCCCCAGGATAAAGAGATGTCACTTCTTCCAGGCCAGAGCTGAGTTCTCTTCCAGGGGCCCTAGGCAGGCACTATTTAGTGGGAATTCACACACATGGACAAGGGGGCCAGTCATGGCAAGGCTGCCAGCCCCAGAAGGTCACTTCTGTGCTACTAGAGTCCCGTTCCAGACTCCCACAAGCCTGGCACATCAAGTTGTCCCATTAGGTACCTCACTACATGCTTTCCCTCCAGGAAGTCTCCCACATTCTGCCCTGTCTGCAGTGCCCCAGGTGGAGCCCTGTCCTTCCAAGTCTGGTTCGGTTAGTCTCACACACTGGGTACCTGCCAGGCACTGAGCACTCACCCCTTGGAGACCAGCATGCCAGTCCCTCCTCTGGAAAGCCCTTCTTCCCCTACGTGACCCCAGCTCACCCCTACCTCAGCCCCTTCTCTGGGAGAGTGAGTTTGTTTGTAGGGAGCATGTCTCATGCATCTGCGTCCCCATGTCCAGCAAGGGGTCAGGCACAGAGCAGGTGCTTGGCCAATGTTTGTCAAATGACTGAAGGCTCACAGGGACTGCAATGAATAATCAGGGCCTAGACAAGAAAAGAGGTGAATCCATTTCACTGCTGACTGATCCGTGCCATGACAGAGGGTCAAACAGAAATTTCTGGGGAATCAGGAAGGAAAGGTCTCCCAAGGCTGGAAGGGTCAGTTAATGTTGGAGCACAAGTGGAAGGACCCAGAGGAAGGGAGAGAAGGGTGGAGTCTGCAACTAGCATTCATCTAAGTGCCTTCTAAGCACACTTTGCCTGCCAGGCTCCAGGAGGGGCTTTCAGACCCTCCTTCCAGACCTGCTGGAGGCTGGGCTCTGTTCCTGGGCTGCCCACCCCAGATATGGCTTGGGAGACAAGGCTGTGAACAAACACGCACAGAGGGCTAGGACTCTAGGGGAGGCCCCCGCCTAGGCAGGAGGGTATTCTCAGGGATGCCTTCTGGAAGGAGGGTGCAGGGCCTGGACCCCAGGCTGTAGAGGGCTGCAAAGGCATCTGCTAAGGCCTGGAACCCAGAGAGGACAAGCCTGAGGAACCGCAAGGAGTCTAGTCAGGTTGGAGCACAGAGACCGAGTCTAGTTGAGAAAGTAGGGAAAGAAGGAAGTGTGAAGGACTGGAATGCCAGGTCGAGTCGCGACCTCTGTCTTGAATGCCGTGAGGTGAGCCAGCCGATGCTCCCACTCCCGCACCCCTGACCTTCAGCTGGTGCCTGAGAAACCCTAGGCAACTAGCTCACCATCCACCTGGTTCCAACATGCCAGTGAATTCTTCTTTAGAAAGGCTAACAACTCCCTTTAAGGGTTCTGTTTTGAAAATTAGGTGTCCTTCAAGCAGGCCCCCTGGGACATCTGGTCCAAAGGAGAGGACAGGCTCCTGAAACACCCACCCACAGCCAGCTTGGTGTGCTGGATAGGAAGCACCTGGCTTGGTCATCAGGGCCTGCTGCAGGAGCGTCATCCTGTGCATCCACAGCCTTGCTGGGACCCTAGCCTTCTTCCTCTCCTCTCCAGGCCTTGGTTTCCCCATTAGCACTAAATTAGGGAGTTGGGTGGATTCAGTGAAAACTGGGTCCTGCCAACATGGGTCTTCTGTGCTCTGCTAGAGCCCACTAATGAATTTGTATCCACAGAAGATCCCCCTCAGGGGAATACAAGCCCCTTCCTGGCTACTCCAGGAGCCTAGATTTTCATGTATTTGGTTTTCATCAAGCAGGGTTGAGTCCTGAGAGATCAGGCCAAGGAAGTGGCCCCTAGGATGCCATGTTCCTGATACTCTGGAGCTACAACCAGAACCCCGGACTCCTTGCTGAGACCCCAATGGTTCACTTTCCCTACCCCCACACACTGACCTAGCACATTCAAAAGTTGTTACTGCGGTGGGAGGGGTTGCCATGGTACCAGCTTGTGAGTATGCCACCAAGGAATCTCCAAAATAGGCTCCTATCACGACACACAGGCACGCGTGGGGAGAAGGGGACGGGTTTTTCTGGGGAACTTACCTTGGCTCCAACCTGGATGAGCGCCCCACTTTCACAATGAGAAGCTGAGGACAAGAAGGAGGAGGTAGTTGACCTCAAGGAGCCCCACAGCAATCAGGGGCAAGACTGGAGTCACATTTCTCCAGCAGAGTTGGAGGGAACCCAAGGGGGTCTTGTCACCCAGCCCTGCTTACCTCGCCGATGAGAAGGCTGAAGCCCCGGGAGGCAGGGTCATGCCGGGGTCACACGAGAAGCAGAGGCGGAGCTCAGAACTGTTAATCCTATTCCAATAAGAACAGGCATTCACGTCGTCTGCTGCTTCTGTCAATTTGCCCAAGGGTCTCACAGGTTCAGCCTCTGGGTCTGAACCATGATCTGGGCAGACACTCTTATCAGGTTTGTGCCCATTTTATAGATGAGGAGACAGAGTCAGGAAGGGGTGTGGCTTCCTGAGGCTGCAGGAGGTTCAGTGGCAGTGTAGTGGCCAGACAGACCTCAGGCCTGACTCCCAGCCTGGGCCCTGCCCATAGGCCCTTAAATCAGCCAGCAGCACCTCCATACCAGGAGACCACCAGAAGTACAGAGGCCAGGAAACTGCACCAGGCTCCTCTCCTGAGAGCTCTCAATCTTCCTCCCTGGGTGGATATAGGCAAGCCCCCATAGCCTGGATACAACATCCTCTCTGACTCCTCTATCCCTGCCTCTCAGCACACCAGGACCTCAGCCTAGGGTGGTCACTCGGAGGCCCTGCAGTCAGTCTGCCTCTCCCACCCAAATCTCATGCTTCATGCCAATGTTTGTTGATTGACTGAATGCACCTGAATGTTCTTGCCTGCCTTGCTGACGTCCATTCATCTCTCAAGACCTGACTGAATGTCACCTCTTCCAGGAAGCCTTCTCTGACCCCAGGGTGATTAAGTTCCCCTGCACCCCACCCCCAGGCTTCCACAGTTCCCCTTGCTTCCTTCCCTGTCATTGCTCTGACCAGTCTGCACCGTCATCCCCCCAATCTCACTTCCTGCAAGGCAGGAACTGCAGCTGACACACAGAAGGGGCTCAATCAATAAACCAAAGGAACCACCCCCAAGTCCCCACCTCAGTGAAACTTCCTAGAAGCCCCAGAGCACAGTCTGTCATGCTCCACAGTGTTGAGACCTGTTGCATGTGTCCTCCAAGACAAAAGACAAAGACTAATATGAGTGTTACAAGTTAGTCTACAAAGCACTTTGAATTCTGGCTAGCTAAACCCTCACAGCCTTGAGAGCCTGAGGTTCTGGCCCTATTTTCCTGAAACCAAGTGAGATCCCCAGAGGGAAGTGAGCCACCCAGTCAGGTCCTATTAGAAAAAGGCAGGGCTGGAAACCTGGGTCTCTGGCTTATAAGCCCTGGAGCGATGAGGGGGACCATGGTGAGCCCAGAGCCAGCTCCTTGCCAGACTATAGGTATCTCCAGGACAGAGAACACCTACAATCCAAGCACCCAATCCAGGTGGATACAGAACAAAGGCAGTCTGAGGAAGGCTCAAGGAACCACACTGAAGTTAAAAGGGCTTCTTGCCAAGAGGATGGGCAGTCCCATTAATGATTCATTCATTATTTCAATATTTACTAAGTACCTATTACCTGCAGGTACTGTGGGAGATGCTGAGAACACAACACTGACAAAGACAGACAAGGACCCTGTTCCCAAGGGGCTGATATTCTTATGGGGGGAGACAATTACTTAAACAGATTAGCACACATGACAGTTTAGGTAGTGGTAAGGGCTAAAACAAGGTGTGGTGACTAGGGACAGCTCTCTACGTGGGGCAGCCAGGAAGGGCCTCTCAGAGGAGACCACATGTTCAGACACGGCCAGTCACGCAAAGATCTGAGCAGAGGGTAGCACGCGCAAAGGCCCTGAGACAGGACCGGCCCGGTAATGCTGGGGAACAGGAAAACCACTGCAAGTCTGCAGCATGCGGAGTGACACGGCAGGAGAGGAGGGTGTGAGGCAATGGGCTGCTCATGGTGTCTTCCTAGATAATAAGGAGGAATGTGGAAGTTCCAAAGCATGATTGGGAGCCAGAGCAATTGGCAGTTCACCTGGCAGCCGAAGCTCTGGGGACTCTTGGCGCCTCTATCTACCAGGGCAAGCTGGAGGAGCTTCCTCAGAAAGCTTGAGAAGGGCTGAGCTGCCACTCCCAGCATGGAGACCAGGGACAACCTTCACTCACTCAGCAGACCTCCAATGTGCAGAGCCCTGCACTCAGCCCTTCATGATCTCACCTACCTTCTCTTAGTTTAAGAAGGCAAACCACAGACTGGGAGATGGATCTGGGTTCTAGCCTAGCTTTGATAACCCTGGGAAAGTCCCTTCTCTCTGGGGACCTCAGTGTTCCCATCTGTAACATGAGGGTTGGGCCAGATTTCTTTTTTCTTTTTTGAGTCAGAGTCTCACTCTGTCACCCAGACTGGAATGCAGTGACACAGTCACAGCTCACTGCAACCTCAACCTGGGCTCAGCCATCCTCCTGCTTCAGCCTCCCGAGCAGCTGGGACTACAAGCATGCACCATCACGCCGGGCAAATTTGTTTTTACCTTTTTTAAGAGACGAGGTCTTGCTATGTTGCCCAGGCTGGTCTCAAACTCCTGGGTTCAATCAATCTTCCTGCCTTAACCTCCCAAAGTGCTGGGATTACAGGCCCAGCCTGATATCTACGTTTTTATGGCTCAAGCCCTTGCTGCTGAACTTGGGGATGGGAGGGTGGGGATAGGGCAGAATTTCTACCACAGCCACTGAGTCACCCAGCCTGCTAATAAAATATTACACGTGGCCCTTTATCAGCCCAGATGAACCCTTGGTGAGGCACATAACCCAAAGTGGCCACTGCACAGTTAGGGAAGTGATGTAGGGAAGGGGGCATTGCATAGAATCGGAGAGAGGACCAGGAATGACGTTCCCGGTCTATGCTTTAGGTCTGGGTTAGGGGACTGTCTCAGTCCCAAGTCATCCCCAACTATCTAGCCACTTAGTTTTAAGCATACCCACAGCGATGGGGAACTCCACCTTCACCTACTCCAGCCTGCTGCAGCTCTCAACAGCTGGGGCAAGGATTCCACTAACCTGTCCCCCCAGCCCACCTCTGCTCCTAGCTTTGCTCTTTGGAGTCATGCACAATAATCAGCTCAGAATTCAACTGAGATCACCACCATCTCGAGCTGGGTCCTGTGCTGAGCCCTGGGGATACAGGCAGGTGACAGAGGGCTCTAACATGAAGAGCCCTCTGTCCAAGGAAGAAGGCAGGGATGCAGACACAAGTAACTCTGCCCCCTCCTCATCTGGCACAGGACAGGCCTTCAGAGATTGGAAAATACCAACCCAGACTCCACCTCCTCCCCTCAGCACCCACCCACCCACTCATGCTCCCACAGCTGGCCTTTCCTTTTAGCCAAGAAACCAGATGCCAAAATATCTGTTTTAATCTCTCACCCATCAGAGGACTTCCCTTCACAGAATCCATGTTTCTCCTTGAATTCTGCCACTGACAGGGTGTTCACTACCTCACAACAATGGAAACTTATCCACAGAAGCAAACTAGGCCACTGGGGAGTGTCTTCAAGAACCAAAGATTTAGAAAGCAGGTATAATGGAGATGCCCAGATAACACAAAATGCTTTAGCACCCTCCTACCCCACCCAGTCTTTAACCGAAGTAGATCCCAGAGAGCTAAACGGACAGGTTTGCATTTCATACCAGCCCTTCCTGCATTCCATGATGCAATTCCTTGCACCCAGTAAAAAAAAAAAAAAAAAAAAAAATCATGCTTTTTGTTTTTGTTTTGTTTTTTTGAGTTGGAGCCTCACTGTCGCCCAGACGGAGTGCAGTGGCCGCTCCTGGCCACCGCAGCCTCGACCTGCTGGGCTCCAGCGATCCTTCCGCCTCAGCCTTCCGAGTAGCTGGAACTACAGGCGCACGCTACCACGCCCGGCTAATTTTTTTTTATTTACCATAGAGATGAGGTCTCGCCTGCCCAGGCGGGTCTCGAACCCGCAGGCTCAGGCAATCCACTCACCTCAGCCTCCCAACCAAAGGCGCGGGATTACAGGCTGAGCCACCGAGCCCGGCTTGTTTATGTTTTTAAGTTGGAGTCTCACTCTGTCACTCAGACTGGAGGGCAGTAGCTTGCTCCCGGCCACCGCAGCCTCGACCTGCTGGACTCCGGCAATCCTTCTGCTTCAGCCTTCCAAGTAGCTGGAACTACAGATACACACCACTATGCCCGGCTAATTTTTTTTTAATTTATTGTAGAGATGAGGTCTCGCCAAGTTGCCCAGGCTGGTCTTGAACCCATGGGCTCAGGCAATCCTCTCACATTGGCCTCCCAAAGTGCTGGGATTCTAGGCATGAGCCACCATGCCTGGCCAAAAATCGTGTTTTCAAGATCTGATAACATGGGGAAATGACACCGATATGATATTATGTGATTTGGTTAAAAGCATTTGCTAGAGTACAAGTTAGTAACAAACTCTAAGTCAAAAATATGAGAGCCAGGGTCCTGACTCCTGGAAGGCACAGCTGAGCCAAGGGAAGAGGCTCTCCAGGAAGGATCATCAGAGAGAGCACCCCATTCCATCATCTGGAGCAAGAACACTTTTAAAAGCATGAATATGGGCAAGTCTCTCCCTTCCTTCCCTGTCAAGGGTACAAGAAACTGAAAAGGACTTAAGTGAGAGATGGAGCCGTGAAAGGCCACTGGGATGAGTGCATGGGGCAGCTCAGACTGCTTGTCCTCAAAATGGCAGCAGCAGCTCGGTACCTCTCCAAGGGCAGCAATCAGCACCCAGACCAAGAAGGGCAGATAGCCATGTGACAGCCACACACAGAGCAATGCCAATGCCCAGACACGGCTAAACTTTGATACAGCTGCTGGGTTGCTTACTTTGCAGTCACTAGGACATTAGAAGTTTGATTAACAGAAGGAAATTCTTATGATGTAACGTTAAGAGGGAGAAAACAGGATTCAAACTATACCTACAATGCACCCTCATATCTATATAATATGTATAAAGAAAATGATCAAGAAATATACTAAGATGCTAATAGGAAAATATCTTTGACTAGCCATTTACTAGCAATTTTCATATTCTTTCTTTTTTGTCTATATTTTCCAAAATTCCCATAATTAGCATGTTTTATTTTTATGAAGAAGGTAGGCAGAGTAGGGAATTTACTAAAAAAAAAAAAAAAATCCCAAGTCAGAGAGGCAGAATACAGACTTAGGAGGAGGAAGAGAGGCTTCATGCAAGACCAAGACAGCTGTGGTGACCTCGCAGTGTTTCCCAGATTTGCCTTCAACGCCCTTAGCATCTGCTAAGAAAACCCTGAGCATGTTTCCTCCTACCTCGGTTTCTCCAACTATAGATAAGGGACGTGGAAGGGATGCTCTACTTTGCATGGGAAAACTTGTAGCGTTTGACCTCAACTCTGCCCCTGATTCACTGAGGGCCTGGAGGACATCCAGGGCTCTCTGTCCTGCCTTCTAAGAGTGCTAGGCTCAAATCTGCTGCTTAGTGGACTCTAGAGCCTGGGCTGAAGGATAGGTGTGGAGCACAGGACAGGGCAGGAACACCTGTCCCAGCCAGGCATGTACCCTGTCCAGTGGCTGGAGACAGCAAAATCCTTGCCACCTTGCCCCATCCAGTCTCCCACTGCCAAAGCTTGTTCCACCTGGTGAGGGGAGAGGGTAGGGAACTGCCAGGGGTCGCGAACAGTACTAGAAGTTGGGGAGAAGGTCTCGAATATTTTCAGTTATTCCTAATAACTGAAAAGGGTGGGTGGTATCACTCCCACGTCACAGATGATGGAAAACAAGCTGGGGGACGGGAAGTGATGTAACAGAGGCCGCAAAAATCGAGGAGTGCCAGAATGAAGAATGAGCCAGACTTGACTACGATGCCAGGCTGCCTGGATAAGACTAGGTAACGATCATTTTTTTCTTTATTCCAGATCTAGATGGTGGGAGGAGAGCGGGGGACCGAGCTTCCAAAATAAAAGGTACCGGGACCTCAACCTGTAGCGGTCAGCCAGCCCTCCAGCCACGTGCGCACATCTTATGAACACCCCCCAGTCTGCCACAGAGCCCCTTCTTGAAACTCTTGCAGTTTCACAGCCCCAGGATGAAGCCCCCAAGGCCCTGCCGACCACTCAGCTGCGACAGCTCACCCTTCAGACACTCACCCCATCGCCCAGACCCCTCACGCGATAGCGCAGATCCTCCGTTAGCGCTCTGGCTCCGGGCAGCCCCGGACCGACGCTCGCCACGCAGGACCCCAGAGTAGGCGGCGATGAGGGTCTTCATGCTGAAGTCTGCACCGGTCACCGCCCCGCGGGAAGCCGCCTTCTCTCGCGCCCCT
>NW_007247230.1:98631-110252 GCF_000164805.1 Carlito syrichta | reverse complement strand
GGGGGCGGGGGTCGACAGAGTCGGCCGCATACAGGCACTAGCAACAATTCTGCCACAAGAGAGAAGCCAGGGGACCATGGAACCATAGAAGAAAGAGAACCCGGCCCTAGGCTGATTGGTGCACGGCATGCTTGGAATCAGATAGACCCGGAGTCCAGTTCTTGCCCTGCCTTTCTTGAGCCTCGGTTTCTCTGCCTGTAAAATGGATATAATTATTTTGTGAGGTGCTTTGAGAAGTGAATGAGGTAAGGTATGAAAGGAGCCTAGTTAGTGTCTGGGACGTAGAAAGTGTTCCAAAGTTATTTTCATTGCCCCTTAATGAGTAGGAATTTTGCAGATGGAGGGTGTGAGGGAAAGGCAGAAAAATAGGCCAGCATGTTTGGGGCAGGGCTGAGGGTCCTGGCGTGACTGAAACCCAAGCAACAGTGAGAAATGAGACTGGAGCAAGAGTGGCTGGGGCTTGATCTGAGAAGGGCCTTTGAGTGCCGCTCTTGAGACACTGGGGTTGGGGTGGGGTTCTGGGGAGAGTTTTAGTCGTTTGGAAATGGCAGTGATCAGTTGCGATTAAAGTGCCCTCTCCTGTAGTGCAGGAAATGAACAGGGGAGGCTGTAGACCAGAAGGGCAGTGGGGAAGCTGTGGGAGGGACCTGCTGAGTGGTAGAGGGAGTGGAGACAAGACCTGATTCAGAGAAAAAGCAGAGGAGCAGGTCAGCCCCACGAGTATATGTGGTGGAGTGGCTTGACAGATGTGGAACCCAGGGGAGGTGGCGGCAACTCGTGTGTTGGTGGAAAGACGGATTTCTTGGGCACAGCTTGAACAAGCCAGCAGTGGGAGCACAGCGTAAGAGGAGACAGAGTCTCGCTTGGAGGTCTTTACCGTATCTTCATAGGGGAGGGGAGAATGACTGAAGTCACAATCACAGGGCAGTGTGTGACAAATGCCTCTTATGGAACCTAGAAACACTTCCATTTGTTCGACCTGCTCAAGGCCATAGGCGTAAATCTTGAAAAAATGGCACTGAGCCCCAAGGCTGGAGTTGACCAAGAGTAGAAGAAAAGCATTTCAGGCTGAGAGTCCGGCATGTGGTGAGGCCTGGAGGCTGGAAAGAGTGCCTTTTAGGAAACTGAGGGAAGGCTAGTGGCGTGTCATGTGAATGGGAGGACACAAAGGCTGCTATGTGCAAAGGTGAGGAGGTGGAAACAGTTGTATTATTTTTGGGCAAACAGGAGTGCAGGCAGGTGGATGCTGAAGGTGCCAGTGAATTCTTGCATCCTGTCCTCAGGGTGCTCTTGGAGGCAAGACTCCTGCTGGCTTGGAAGATTCCAGGTCAGTGTGTGTCCTGTACTTGCTGCAGCAGGATCTCCAGGGAAGGAGGCCTGGGCTAGAACCTGTGGCCAGAGCTTGGGCTGGGAGGCTGGAGACCTGGGTTTGGGCCCCTCCTCTACCACTAAATTTGTCAAGTGTCCTTGTTTAGGTTTTAGTTTCTGCATCATGAAATGGAGATGGCGGTCAGGTCCTGTTTTGCTGACTTCACTTGAGTATTTGAGGCTCAAGTGAAATCGCAACATGTAAAAAGGTGTTATTTCTATGCTGTGAGAAGTAAGATATCATTGTCAGACTTCGGATCGCCAGGGCCTGTTTGAAACATTCAGATCTCAAGTTCATCTACTTGAGCACATTTTTCCTGTGTACTTTCCTGGGGCCTGGCATTGGATAGGACACAGAGGGGAATCAGACCTAGTCCCTGGCATCAAGGAGACCCAAACAAGAGATGGTGTCCCAAAGCCAGTGGTCTCAGGACAGCCAGGCTGCAGTGCAAGCTAACGTGGGACTATGCCAAGTTCAGCCCTTCCCTCCTGTGCTGTCACTGTTGGCAGTGTCTGCCTCTCCGCTGGACCAGGAGCTTCCCAGGGGCAGGAACCTCATTATTCTATGACCCAGTGTGGCCCTGGCTTAGCATAGAAACTCAGTCCACAGTGAAATTACCAATGTACAATGCAGTCATGGAGGAGGAGGGAATGGCAAGTTAGAAAGGCCAAGAGGAGATGACTTTGCTGGGGGACCTGAGATGATGAGTCTGATTCTGCAAGGCAGAGGGGATTGGACAAGGTGTCAGGCAGGGGTTACAGCATGAGCAAAGGCCTGGAGGTGGGAGCCGTGAGCACCCTGGTGTGGCTGCAAGAAGGATGTAGGCAGAGGAGGGGTAGGAGATGAGGCTGGAGAGGCTAGCAGAGACCAGATCCGAAAGACCTGTGGTCCCACCAAGAAGCTTGGGCTTCATCCTGGCGGGGTGGGGGTGGGTGGGGGGGGTGGACCTAAGGAGGGGTGTAAGTAGCAAAGGCTCCTTGGTCAGATTGGTGGGTTAGAAAGACCATCTGGGTGGTGGTGTGGAGGTGGGGTCTTGGGGAAGAGGGCCATAAAATTTAGCCCCCAATTTGGGCCCCTCACATCCACCAAAGGATGCAGAGGGTAGTCCAAGGGCGAGAGGCAAAATCCCTTGCTTCTGTGCCACCTCACAGGGTGAGCAGCCAGCCCCAGGCACCCTGACTTCTGCAACCCTCCCACTCCTTGGCCTCCAACTGACACGCCCATGGCTACTGCATAAACAGCTTGGATTTGGATAGAAAACCAGACCCCGAGTTAGAGTAGCCCACAGAGGAATCTTTCTGTGCCTGAGTCTGCTCTCCCCCCCCGTATGAGGTGGGCATGGGGGCTCATGCCAGGCCCTGACTTCTCCTGGCCCCCTCCCCTCACAGCCAGGCCTCCCTAGATTCCTGTAATGACCCTTCTTGCAGCTGTGTGGGGATAGCTGTGAGAATGAGTTCTGAGACTTCACCTTTCCTTCATCATCGCCTAACCCAGCCCACAGGTGCTTTAGCCAAACCAGAGATGAGGTCAAGTCACACCTCCGAGAAAGGTTTGACCAGGTGGACTTTATTAGGGGTGTCCTGTCCTGGTACCCCCTTCAGTCGCTGGTGTTGTCTGGACATTAGGGATTACGTGTGGAGCTTTGTCGTTTGTGAGGGGGTTGAGACATGCAGCCCTGAGACACTTTATAGCGATGGTAGCCTTAGTCCCTCTGATGCACGGATGAGGAGGGTAGGTGGCCAGCCTACAAGGCAGAGAGGTGACACACTAAGGGAGGCATAAGGAGACAGATGCAAACGTCCTGACCCTGCTCTCTGCTAGACCCTGGCCTGTGTGAACCTGCCCAGTCCTCACAGCAACCCCGCAAGGGGTAATCACCACCTACTCTTTCCAGATGAAGGGCAGAGAAATGAAATGACTTGTCCTGGATCACACAGTGAGTGAGTACTAAAGCTGTGAGCTACACCCACGTCCTACCAAACCTCAAACCCATAGGCTTTCCCTGCCTCACAAAGCTGGGGACAGGGACGCCCTGTCACACCAGAACCGCTTGACGAGAGCAAGTCCCCACCTATTGCCTCCTTCACCCATTGCTGCTTCATTGGCCCTGTGAGGATGCTGCCATTTGCACTTGGACTAACTAAAGCTCAGGGAATCAAAGAGCTTGCCAGTTGCCAGTGATGGGGTTGGGATGTAAACCAGTTCTCATGCCCCAAGGCTAGGACCTTCTGGAATTAAACTCAGTCCGGTGCTCAACTCACTTGGAGAGTAGGCGGGCAGAGGTTCTGGCAGGCAGAAAAGGATGGCCTGGCATGGTCCTCTGATCAGAAATTCTCCCATCTTCTGCTTCCCAGGAATTTGCCAGTCAGAGCAGCTTTGTGGCATGGCTATACCCCTCCTGGGATACCTTCTCTCCCACCTCCAAGCCCCCTACTATCCCTCTTCTGGGTGACTTGGTCATCAGCGTCCTGGTGGTGTACAGTCTTAGGTGACAGGCTAAGGAGTCTGGATTTTATCCTCAGAGCTAGGGGGAGCCTTGAGGTTTATTTATTTTTTACTTTTTTTTTTTTTAGCAGGGATGAGGTATGGTCAGTTTTATGCTTTAGGCAAGAACACCTTGAGGTGTCACCTCCGCAGCACCCTTCCTGACTACCTCTTCCTTGTATTAGTCAGGGTTCCTGGTAATTTGGATAATTTGAGGGAAGTTTAATACAAGGACTGTTTACAAAGACGTAGGCAGGGAATAGAAAAGGGCTGGTACAGTTAGCCCGAGGCTGGTAACCTTGTAAGTGGATGTGGCCTGAAGGACCAGGGGAAGGGCACCACAGGTGGACTGGGCACTGTGTAGAGAGGGATATGTCTTAGAAGCTATGGGCTTCGCTGAAGGGACAAGACAGCCTGCAGGGACCGGGCAGTGTCACTTTCTGCCCCTCTCTCCCTCCAGTCTTCTGCCAGGGCTTCCCATTGTCTGGAGGGTAAGACAGCTTGCAGATACCACATGGAACATCCAGGGAGAATGCCACATGGAGAAAGGTAGGTCTGGGGATACATGGAAGGTGGGCAGCACATGGCCCTGGGAGGACTCTCCCCAACTCTGTTCCCCATCAGACCCCTAGCTCCTCTCTGTCAGAGCCCCTGGGACTCTTAAGATTGACACACCTGTCTCTCCTTGGAGAGGCTGCCTGAGGGCCAGGGTGGAATTGAAGTCCTGTCTTTGTGCCAGGGCCCAACACTGGGTCTGGCCTACAGAAGGGACTGAGGTGATGGAGGGAAGAAAGGGAAGCAGACAGGAGGGAGGAGAGAGGCGATAACGACACGACCTGAACTAGAGGGTGGCAGGAGAAGGGGTAAAGGAGAGGGGGTGATTTTGAGAGATGCAGAGGCCTTGGAGTCTCTAGGACTTGGTGGCACGGATGCAGGGTAGAAGGGAAGGAAAGGGGTGATTGAAGATGGTTCCAGGTTTCAAACCAGAACCCAGAGCACTGACCTTCCAGCACGTAAGGCCAGGCCTTAGGGGGACTTAGGCAGTAGTCTTTGGCCCAATCTTGTGTGACAGGTCTGGTCTAGAGAAGAATAGGGCAGGGCTGAGACCCTTGGGAACAAGCCATCAGAGCAGCCCCAGCCCTGTTTTAGAAAGTTCTGTTGTAATATGTACAGAAATCTCCCCTTGCATCATTCTGTCTGCGTGTTTCTTACTCAACTCTCCGGAGGCCTTTTCCCTACGTGGGCAGGGGGTGGTGGGGAAATCTGACATTGCACCAAGAGTTCTTGGGACGTTTACTTTTCATCTGTCCCTCCATGCTTGACAGCATGTCTTTCCTAAGCAAAGCCCCCCTGTGGCAGGTCCTGGCTGCCCCATACTGGCGCAGAAATGGGTGAGACTCCACCCTGTTCTCAGGGAACGTGCAATCCAGGGAGGTGCTTTTGGGCACAGAAGATAGTCATAAGGAAGGAAGTTAGAGATGCCAGTGAAAGGGGGCTCTGGGGGACTCAGGAACACTTTGTGGAGAAGGGGGGGTGATTGAACTGGGTCATAGCTACCAAAAGAAACCACTGTGCTCTACTCTGCTGCATTGCTTCTCTAACTTCAGCTGAGGACTGGTTAAAACACAGCATGTTGCGTCCCACCCCCAGAGTTTCTGACTTAGGAGATCGGGAGCAGGGCTGAAAATGTGCCTTTCTACCAGTTTCCAGGAGATGCTGACGCTGCTGGTTTGAAGCCCACATTTTAAGGGACGCTGCTGGACTGCTTGCTGTGAGGAGACTACAGTGAAGTTTGACCCTTCATTCCTTTAACCAAAAGCTAAGTTCCTAAAGGGATCGTGTCTGAATGATTGAGTCCACCACAGGATTGGGCATAGTTGTTTTGTTTTTTAAGAAACAAAACAAAACAAAACTTTTTTTAAAAAATAGAGATGAGGTCTGGCTATGTTACCCAGGCTGGTCTCGAGCTCCTAGGCTGAAGCAGTCCTCCTGCCTCAGCCTCCCAAAGTGCTAGGATTACAGGTATGAGCCACAACACCCGGTCTGGGCACAGTTCTACAAGGTCAGACAAGTAAGTTTACGAACTTATCCTAGAAAAAGTGCTACATACCTCATTGTTGACTATCACTATGGTCACCTTCGAAATGCTCCCCTTAGGAAACTGCGCACCATGCCAGCACCTAGTCCACCTGTCAAAGCAATTTTGGAACTCGTTTTCGGGAATGGCCATCAGAGTTACCATCAGACTATACTAGTCCATTTTTCAGATGAAGAAATTTAGACACAAAGAGGTTATAAATCTTGCGTAGGGTTGCAGAGCTAGGAAGTGGCAGAGTCAGGATATTTATTTATTTACTCATTCATTTATTCATTTATGACAGAGTCTCAATCTGTTGCCCAGGCAGCTAGGAACTGGCAGGGACAGGATATTTATTTATCTATTTATTTATTTATTTGAGTCGGAGTCTCAATCTGTCACCCAGGCTGGAATGCAGTGTCATGCTCATGGCTGCCACAGCGTCAGCTTGCTGGGTTCAGGTGATTCTGTCGCCTCAGCCTTCCAAGTAGCTGGAACTACAGGATCACACCACCATGCCTGGCTAATTTTTTGATTTATTGTTGAGATGAGGCCTTGCCATGTTCCCCAGTCTGGTCTCGAACCCCTAGGCTCAGACAGTTCTCTCACCTCCACCTCCCAAAGTGAACTGCCACGCCCGACTGTTAGCCTGGATTTAAATGGAGGTGGTCTGGCTCCAGAGCCTGTTCTTTGTAATAGCTGCAAAATCCTGGCCAGATTCTGAGGTCAGTCGTATGAAGAATGCTCTGAGGCCCTCAAGAGAAAGAAACATTGGTTTTCAGAAGCTCAGATTGTGTTGCCAAGGAGGAGTGCTGGTACCCATGCATCAGACCCCTCTCCAGTGGCCTCTCTAGAGTCCCAAGCTGGTATTGGCATAATTCCTGAGCAGGGAGGATGACCAGCAGGTTGGTGTGGACCCTGCCAGGAAGGAAGAGCTGCCTCTAATAGGAGCCGATTCCAGAGAGAGCTATCCCAGAGACTCCAGGCTCCCCCTCCATCCTGACCTTGTGGATTTCGTTTTTTAAATAACTGGCTTAAACAAGAATGTTGACACAGAGCAGGCAGGAAACACAAAGAAGAACAGAAAAGAAAACATTTTGGTTCGGATGACCAGGATGAGAAGACCCCAAAAGCCTCTAGAAACTGTTGAATCTGTAGGGTGACGTTTAAGAAGAAGACATATTAATATAATTTCAGGCTTTGACTGAATGTATTTCAGCCTCTTTCTTCAGTAACCTTGGCCTCCCCAGGCTTTTGAATAGGGGTGGGTTTTTGATTAGGTTGACTCTCTAGAGAAGATTGCATGTGCGCGAGGACATATCTAGAAACAGACACACTGATACCTTTATCCCCCACAACCAGGAAACAGTTCTCTCCATAGCTACTGCCCTCGGCCATGCCACCTTACACAGACAGCTGTGGTAGCTTCTTCGCTGGTCCCTTATCTCCAGACACCCAGAGTGATCTTTACGACTCACAACCTAGCCATTCTCTCCCCTGCCTCTCCATAGCTGTCAAGCTCTTTAAGGCCTTGACATTCAAGGCCTTACGTGATCCTACCCTTGCCACCCTCTCCACCTTTTTTGTCTACTCCTCTCCCATTGCCTCTTCCTGATATGGGTCCAGCTCTCTGGTCCCATGAGGTCACTTGCTGTGTCCCTGAAACACGCTTTTCTACCTCGGTCTCCACTCACACTGCTCTTGGACTGAAAAGCCTTTTCCCAAGCTCCCTCTTTTCCACATGCTGCCCATCCATCCTGTCTCAATCCATCTTCCCCGGGAAGCCTTCTTTAAAGCCACACACACCCCTTTTTTAAACTTTCACTTACACTTTAACACTGAGGACTAGGCTGAATTTGGGGATAGGATCCCTCCCTTCTGGAAGTTCACACCTTGCAGAAGCATACGTTTTGGAGAAGCAGTTTGTAAAACACTTTATCTGCTGACACCACACCCCTCCACCTGACTGTAGGCAAGGGCAAGGCTGATTCCGGAGACCCCAGCACCCCACACAAGACCTGGCACAGGGAAGACAACAGAAAACAGTTACGGAATTCTTCAAGGGTTAAAGAACAGATATTATTCATCTTATTGATCACTCCTGCCTCTGCAATCACATGCACTCTGGGATCCTAGAAAATGTGGTGTAGCATCCAGTATGAAATCTCATAGTACCTAAACAACTGTTGTCATTCATTCATCCCTCTGTTCACTCACTTGTTCAACACATTTCTCACCTACGGGCTCTTTGCCAAGACCTGTGTAAGTACTAGGGATACAATGGTAAGGAGAAAACAGACCCAGTCCCTGGTCTCCTAGAGCTCCTGAGGTTCAAGGTCAAATTGAGAAGAGGGAGTACAGTCTGCTCTGGAGTTAGGAAGAAACCGTAGACTTGAATGTAGCCCTGACCTTGTGCATAATATTATACATGCATCTTGTTTTGTTTTGTTTTTACAACAACCATGGGGGTATTAGTTTACACCAACCTTAAAATAGAAATGAGTAAACTGAGGCTTAGAGAAGTGATAGCTAGATAGCTAGTTAGAGAAAGAGCTGGGACTTGAATCCTTGTTGTTCTGATGCCAAAGCCTTTGCTTGCTTTTATTTACCTGGGCCTGAATGGAGGGAGGGGGAGGGGAAGAGGGAGAGGGGAGAGAGAGAGAGACCACCCTTATCAGTCCTGTATCCAGATGGTGCTATGGTGACAGCTTGGACAGGAAAGATAGCCTAAATTTGGGGAATTTCCAACACTGCTCTTAGGCAATCTCTAGAATTCAGTCCATGGCTGTCAGTTTTTGTGTACCTGATGTTGAAAAACAGGTTCAGACCTGAGATAAACTTGGAATTTGAACCTAGTCAGCTAGCCCACTGTGGCTTCTGCCTGGCCAGCCCCCTCTCACTTGGAGCCAAGGCTTGTTGTCTGCAGCAGTCTGAACACTCTGTAGCCCATAGTTATCCTCTTCTCTGCCCCAAACTTCACCGTTATACTGGGCACAGATGTGGAAGAAATTGGCTTGGCCGCTTCTAAGAGCTCTTCATTAGGACATTTCATCTAAGATATCAAATATGTTGGCATAAAGGTGTTCACAGTTGTCACCTGTTATTTTAGTATCTATAGGAGCTATAGTGTTATCTCTTTTTCATTCCTGATATTGGTAGTTTGTGTCTTAATCTTTTAAAAATCAGTCTGACTAGAAGTTTATCAATTTTATTTATTGCAATAAAAATTTTTTGTTTCAATAATTTTCTCTGTTTTCAATTTAATTTACTTCTGCTTTTATCTTTATTCTTTCCTTCTGTTTGCTTTGGCTGTGTTTTGCTCTTCTTTTTCTTAAGCTTAGGTTATTGATTCCAAGCCTTTTTTGTTTTCTAATATAAGCACATAATGCTATACATTTCTCTTTAAAAACTGCTCTAGCTGCATTCTATACATTTTGATATATATGTTTTCATTTTTATTCAGTTTAAAATATGTTAAAATTTCCTTTGTAATTTCTCCTTTGACCCACTGACTTTTTTAGAAATGTGTTGTTTCCAAATATTTGGGGATTTTTCAGCTATGTTTTTATTATTGATTTTTAGTTTATTCCATTTTGATTATAAAGTATACTTTAACTTCAATTATTTTAAATTTGTTGAGATTTGTTTCATGGACAGAATTTTAGTAATATCTGTCTTAGCAATTTTTTTCCTGCAAGTCTTCTGCTGTTGTATTAATGTTCTGGTGAAGTTTTCTCATATTGCTGTTGAGGTCTTCTATATCCTTCTGATTTTCTGTCTACTTGTTTGATCAATTACTGAATAGAGAATTTTTAAAATAGTTTTCATCTTTCTGCTAAAATTCCCCTTTTTTTCTTACAGGTTGTTACTATTTTTGCCTTAGACTGTCAGTTATCTTTTAAAGTGATTAAAAATAAGAACACAGTAGTTCATAATTTCCTTTTTTGTTTGTTTGTTTTCTTTTACAGTTCCCAGCACTCTTCATTTCTTGGTATAAATGAAAGTCTTTTTCTTTCAGAGCTTTAACCATGTCACTCCATTGTCTTCTGACTTGCAAATATTCAGATAAGAATCTAAAGTAAGTATTGTCTTTGTTCTTTGGTTATAATGTCTCATTTTTTCTCCAACTGCTTTTAACATTTACTTTTTTTTTTTAATTGGAGTCTTACTTTGTTGCCCAGACTGGAGTGCAGTGGCACACTCACAGCCACCGCAGCGTCAACCTGGGCGCGTCAACCTGGGCTCCAGCAGTCCTTCCACCTCAGCCTTCCAAGTAGCTGGAACAATAGGCATGCATTACTACACCCAGGTAATTTTTGATTTATTGTAGAGACAAGGTCTCACCAAATTGCCTGGTCTGGTCTCCGTGAGCTCAGACAATCCACTTGCCTCGGCCTCCCAAAGTGCTAGAATTACAGGCTGAACCACTGAGCCTGGCCAACATTTACTTGTTACTTTTTACTTTTGTTTTATTGGCAGTTTAACTGTGTATCTAGGTGGGTATGTATTTTGGATTTTTCCTGCTTAGGTCTGTGATTTGTTGTCTTTCATTAAATTTGGAAAATTTTCAGCCATTATCTCTTTGGATATTTTCTTTTCTCTCTCTCTTTTCTTCAGGGGCTTCAGTTACATACGTATTTAGACTGTTTGGTACTGTTCTACAGGTCTAGGGTGCTTTGTTCTCCTCTCCCCACATATACTCTTTTTTTCTCTGTGTTTCGGTTTGACAACATCTATTGTGAATTTACTGATTCTTCAATATCCACTCTGCTGTGAGTGCATCAAATACTTCTTTATCTTTGGTATGATGGATTGTTTTGTTTTGTTTTGTTTTGTTTTTGAGTCAGAATCTTACTGTATAACCCAAACTAGAGTACAGTGGCACAATCATGGCTCACTACAGCCTTGACTTACCGGGCTCAGATGATCCTTTGTCCTTAGCCTCCTGAGTAGCTGGGAGGGACTATAGTCACACAACACCGTGCTTGGCTAATTTTTTATTTTTTGTAGAGACAAGGTCTCACTATGTTACCCAGCCTGATCTTAAACTCCTAGGCTCAAGTGATCCTCCTGCCTTGGACTCCCAAAGTGCTGGGATTACAGACGTGAGCCACCACACCAGCCATGATTTTTTTTCTAGCATTTTATTTGACTCTTTTAAAAAATAATTTTTATCTCTCTGCTAAAATTCCCCATCTTTTCATACGGATTGTCTGTTTTTTCCACTATATGGGGGGGGCAAAAACCCCAGAAATTACCTTAAGAATTGTGTAAGCCGGGCTCGGTGGCTCAGCCTGTAATCCCGCGCCTTTGGGAGGCTGAGGTGAGTGGATTGCCTGAGCCTGCGGGTTCGAGACCCGCCTGGGCAGCGAGACCTCATCTCTACAATAAATCAAAAAATCAGCCGGGCGTGGTAGTGCATGCCTGTAATTCCAGCTACTCGGAAGGCTGAGGTGGAAGGATCGCCGGAGCCCAGCAGGCGAGGCTGCGGTGGCCAGGAGCAGCCACCGCACTCCAGTCTGGGTGACAGAGTGAGACTCCAACTCAAAAAAAAAAAAAAAATCAGCTGGGCGTGGTAGCGCTTGCCTGTAATTCCGACTACTCAGAAGGCTGAGGCGGAAGGATCGCCGGAGCCCAGCGGGTAGAGGCTGCGGTGGCCGAGAGCGGCCACTGCACTCCAGTCTGGGCAAA
>NW_007247230.1:89007-98611 GCF_000164805.1 Carlito syrichta | reverse complement strand
TGTGTATTTATTCTTTTTTATTTTTATTTTTTTGAGTTGGAGTCTCTTTCTGTTGCCCAGACTGGAGTGCAGTGGCACACTCCCAGCAACCCTAGCCTCAAACTGCTGGGCTCTGGTGACCCTTCCGCCTCAACCTTCCAAGATGCTGGAACTACAGCCGTACACTACCACTCCCAGCTAATTTTTGATATATTGTAGAGACGAGGTCTTGCCTAGTTGCCTGGGTGGGTCTCGAACTCTCAGGCTCAGGCAGTCCACTCGCCTCAGCCTCCCAAAGTGCTGAGATTACAGGCTGAACTACCGAGCCCAACCGTGTATTTGTTCTTATATGTTTAAACTACAGTTGCCTTTTAAATACTCTCTATTTGATGCAATACACCTATCAAGACACTTTTTCCACTGCTCAAAACAGTTTTTGAACTCATCAATTTTGATGTCTTTTAGTGCTTCTGCTGCTTTTTGTTTTACCTCTTCCACATTGGCAAAACATTTCCCTTTGAGGATTTTTTTCATCCAGGGGGAAAAAAGTCACTCAGGGTGAGATCAGCTGAATAGGGAGGGTGGGACACTGGGGCCATGCCCTTTTTGGTCAAAAACTGCTGAACACTCAGCACAATGTGGGCAGGTGTTGTCATGGTGGAAGAACCAGCCACAACTTTGCTGCAACTTGGGCGTTTCTCCTGCAAATTGTGATGCAACCTTCTCAAAACTTTCAGATAAAAACTTTGGTTGACCGTTTGATCTGGAGGAACAAATTCCAGGTGTATTACAAGGGGCCTGCCTTCCAAAAGATAATTTCGATTTTGGGGGGTTCCCTTTGGTATGCTTTCACTTATGAATCATAGTTATTTTAAAGTCTCTGTCTTACAGTTCTAGCATCTTATAGTTTTACTCATCTTTCAGTCGGTTCTGCTGTGTGTTTTATTTTTTGAAAATTTTAAAAATGGGAATCACCTGTTTTTTGATGGCACACCAATCATCATGTGTAGAAAAAGAAAAGAACCTGAGGTAAACTTATTCCTGAAATGGGCATGCCTCTTTTTCTCTAAGACAGTGTGGTATTTGAATCAGTCGAGTCAGAGTTGAGCTGGGTTTGGTGGTGTTGTACATTTTTCCAGTGATTGGCTACTGTGGCTTGTGCTGAGGGTGGAGTCTGGGATGTCTGAGGATTCTTCTCAGTATATTTCTCTCTTTTTTTATAACAGCTTTATTGAGATTTAACTCACATGTCATACAATTCATCAGTTTAAAGTATACAATTCAATTGATTTTAGAATATTTACAGAGTTGGGCAATCAGCACCACAATCAATTTTAGAACATTTCATCACCTCAAAAAACAAAATAAAACAGAAACACACCAAAAATCCTGTAGTTTTCCTGGAGGGAAGGGAGAATAGGTATGGGGTTTCTGTTTGTGGGTTAAATAAAAGTTCTCGGCCAGGCACAGAGGCTCAAGTCTGTAATCCCAGCACTTTAGGAGGCCGAGGCAAGAGGATCACCTGAGCTCGCAGGTTCGAGACCAGCCTGGGCAACATGGTGAGACCTCGTCTCTACAATAAAGCAAAAAATTAGCTAGGCATGGTAGTGTGCACCTGTAGTTCCAGCTACTTGGAAAGCAGAGGCAGGAAGGATCGCTGGAGCCCAGCAGGTCAATGCTGGGGTGGCTGTGAGCGTACTCTCCAGCCTGGGTGGTGGAGTGAGACTCCGACTCAAAAAAAAAAAAGTTCTGATACTAGATAATAGTGTTATTTGGGCAATGTTGTAAATGTAATTAATGCCACTGAATTGTATACTTTGAAATGGTTACAAGGGTGAGTTTCATGCTATATGTATTTTGCCACAATTAAAAATTTTTCCTAAAAAAGAAAACTTATGCCCTGTAGCTGTCATTTTCAACCACAAATTCCTCCCCAGTTTTAAGCAACTACCACCCTCCTTTCTCTCTCTCTCTCTCTCTCTCTCTCTCTCTCTCTCTGTCTCTCTCTCTGTCTCTCTCTCTGTCTCTCTCTCTCTCATTGGAGTCTCACTCTGTTGCCCAGGCTGGAGTGCAGTGGCACACTCACAGCCACTGCAGCCTTGATGTGCTGGGCTCAGGTGATCCTTCTGCCTCAAATATCTGGAACTACAGGCATGTACCTGGCATGCCTGGCTAAGTTTTTTGTTTATTGTAGAGACGAGGTCTTGCCATGTTGCCCAGGCTGGTCTTGAACTCCTGGACTCAGGCAATTCTCTCGCCTCTGCCTCCCAAAGTGCTAAGGTTACAGGTGTGAGCCACTGCACCCGGCTCCTACTTTCTATCTCTATATATCCACCATTTCTGGACAGTTCAGGTAAACAGAATCATGGAAAATGTAACCTTTTGTGTCTGGTTTCTCTCCTTAATATGTTTCAGATTCACCCTTGTTGTTCCATGTATCAGTATTCCATTACTTTTTATGATCACATAATACTCTGCTGTATGAATACTGCATTTTGTTCATCCATTCATCAGTTAATGGACACTTGGGTTGTTTCCAACTTTGGGCTATTATAAATGCTGTAAACATTTGTGTACAAGTTTCTATGTGAACATGTTTTCATTTCTCTTAGGAGTGAAGTTGCTGAATCCAATGGTAACTACACTTTTTGAAGAACTTCCAGACTGTTTTTCCAATTGCCTGTATCACTTTCCATTCCCACCAGCAGTGTCTGAGGGTTCCAATTTCTCCACATCCTCAGTAATACTTGTTATTATCTGACTTTTTTATTCTAGCCATTCTAGTGGGTGTGAAATGGTACCTAACTGTAGTTTTGATTTGTATCTCCCTGATTCCTAATAATGTTAAGCATTTTTTCAAGTGCTTGTTGGCCACTTGTATATCTTCTTTGGAAAAGAGTCTATTCAGTTTCTTGTTCATTTTTAATTGGGTCACCTTTTTATTATTGAGTTGTAAGAGCTTTAAAATATACTGTAGATACCAGATCTATCATTTATCAGATAGATGCGTTAGAAATGTTTTCTCTCATTCTGTGGGTTGTCTTTTAAATTTCTCAATAGTCTCCTTTCAAAAATAAAAGTTTTTAACTTGATGTAGTCTTTCTCCATGCTCTGGTCCACCCTGAGTTTTCCATGATCCCTGCACTCCTAGGAGTATCCACTGGGTTGCCTGAGCCCCTGCTTTTCACAGCAGCTCGAGCTTCCTTCTGGGAGAGGCTGGGAAGGATCTGACCAAGCAGAGAAGTATGGCGAGGAAGCCCAGACGGCTGCTGCTCAGCCCAGCTCCTTCCCCTGGCACCAGGCACGAGTACCTCCAGGTGGGGACAGGGTCTCTTCCATTGCTTCTTCCTGGCCCCATAGGCCTGATAAGGTCAAGGAAGATTTGTTGAATGAACTATGAAAAAAAATTCTCATCCTTCTTTTTTTTTTAAGGCTTATTGAATTCTAAACCGTCCTAGCTGGTGATAAGTCTCAAGTTCCCCTGTACGTTCTAGGCTAGTGCAGTGCCAGGCCAGGAAAGCAATGGTAAATATTTATTAAAGGGATCACACCACCAAGCCCAATTCTTGCACAGATCAACACACACACACATGGGGCTTGAAGGAAGGAGATGTTATTGTACAGAGTTTCTGCTTTTGCAAGATGAAGAGTTCCAGAGGTGGGTGGTGCCACAGCAACCTGAATGTATTTAATACCACTGGACTGTACATTCAAAAAAGGTTAAGATGACAAATTTTATGTTACTTATATTTCACCATAATTTTTTAAAAATTTAAATTCACCAATATAAATACATTTTCCAACCCAAAGAAACAAAATAAACTAAAAATAGCAAGAACAGTAACAACAAAACTCTCTCTGAATGAATGCAGGAAATAGGGAGAAATTAAGCCTGTATTATTTCTACCCAACTCAAAGCAACTATTACCCTGAACTTCCTGTCTCTATGTTTGCCTGTTCTGGACATTTTTGTGTATGTTGAATTTCACATAAATTGAATGTGATCTTTCTCTTAGCATGTTTTCAAAGTTCATTCTTATTGTACCATGTATCAGTGCTTTATCGCTTCTTATGGTCAAATAATATTCTACTATATAGATCACATTTTGTTTATTCATCCATCAGCTGGTAGACATTTGGGTTGTTTCTCATGTTTGACTATTATGAGTAATGCTACTATGAACATCTGTGTATAAATGATGCGACATTTATGTACAAACCAGATGGGAGGGAATCCAAGGTGCACACCTGGATTAGCTCACTTGGCCTACGCAACCACTGAACTCCCAGCCCTGTGCCTGGAGCCCCTAGAGAATCTGCCTCTTCTCTCTCAACCAGGAGAGGCATTTGGGGCAGGGCATGTGGGACAGGGAGAAGGAAAGTCCTTTAAACTCTCTTTGCCCCAGACAGTGTCTCCTCCGTGCAATGTCCTTTGACTTTTACAAAGCATGGGAGTTGTTTCAAGTCAGTGAGGACACAGGACCAAGCCAGTTATCCAACCCTGGAACGGTACATAACAAGAGCAAAAATAGCCACCAAAGCTCACTGTGTGCCAGGGCCCTGCCAAGGGCTCTAGGCGCAGAATCCCACTTAATCCTCACAGCAGCCCATGAGGACAGCCCTGCAGTCATCTCCATTGACAAAGAAGGAATCCGAGGTGCATATGGGGCAAGTATATGGTTCATTCATTCAACGGGAGTGCCCTGCGCATGAGAAGTGGATTCAAGGTTTGAATCCTGCCTCTGAAATGCTAGTCTTCACTGTGCTCCATGGCTGCCATTCCATAGGTGGGGAAATGGAGTCCTTCAGAGCACTGACTCAGGCATGTTGACCCTTGACACTCTTGAAGTTTCAACTCTGAAGGATAGACTCCCTAAAGTTATTGCCCAGCCTGTAATCCCGTGCCTTTGGGAGGTTGAGGTGAGTGGATTGCCTGAGCTTGCGGGTTTGAGACCCGCCTGGGCAGCGAGACCTCATCTCTACAATAAATCAAAAATCAGCCGGGCGTGGTAGCACATGCCTGTAATTCTGGCTACTTGGAAGGCTGAGGCGGGAGGATCGCCGGAGCCCAGCAGGTCAAGGCTGCAGTGGCCGGGAGCGGCCACTGCACTCCAGTCTGGGTGACAGAGTGAGACTCCAACTCAAAAAAAAAAAAAAAAGTTATTCAGCCAGGTGAGGGAAGAGTTGAAGTTGGGGACCCAGTCTCTCAATTTCCAGAATGGTGCCTTTTCTACCCAGAGGCCCCATCTGAGAATAAGTCTCAATCTCATCACCCAGAACCCCTTCCAACTCTTAGTTGTCCCCCCATTGGAGGTCATGCTGTGGGGGCCATCGGCAGAAGACTTCTTGCCTTGCTGACCCGCATTCCTCAGATCTCCCTGTCTCTCTGTCTTCCCCTCCCCTTCCTTCCCCTCTTCTCCCCCTCCTCCTCCTCTTTTCTCTCTCCCCTCTCTCCCTCTCTCTGTCCCTCTCTCTCTCTCTCTCTCTCTCTCTTTCCCTGAGTGCTTCATTTCCCCAGGATTGGGTCACCCAAGCAAACTCAAGAAACTGTCCTAACCAAGGACCATCAGGGCTTTTGCAGAGAGAGTCCTGGACCTGCAGGGGAGGTGAGGAGTCTGGTGGTGAGGTGGGGTGATGCAGATGAAGGGTATGAGGATAGCATGCTAAGAGGGAGCCACTGAAGACGCACACTCCTCTCTCAACCTCGGTGTCCTCTTTGTACCGAGGGGGTGCAGGGAAATATCAGGGCCTGTGGTTTCTAGGCCAATCCTTATCTCCCTAGAAGCAGGTCCTGAGATGACAGGTTTATGAGGGAAATGCCCACAGAAGAGATTGGGCAGGGATGCAGAATCACTCCATGGGCCTGTGACCCAGGCCCGCTGCAGCCTCAGCCTGCTCCTGCAGGGGGCTCTGGAAGGTGACTTACGCCCCAGGGGCTGTTCCAGCTTAAAGCATTCACCAGTTAGTCTTGGCTGAGGGAGAGCGGGTGATGTACGAGGGAGGACCCAGAAAAACTCGGAATTATCATTTTGGAGGGTGGGCCCCTTGTAGTACAGACTCCCCTACTAGGTGAGTGTTCTGGGAACCCATCATCATCATCAGTGTACCAGCTAGCTATTGTAAGAGGCTGCCTTCGGCTTCCGTGATTTTTTGGGGAGATTCTTTCAATGCGTTTACCCATTTCATGATGGGTGATTTATGAGTGCACCTGCTCACACCACACTGAGTGTGGCAGCAGTTTCTGACCCCAAACGGCATGACCTCCGTGTCCCACCCTATTCACCCAATTTGGCCCCAGGTGACTCTTTTTGGTTTGTTTTCCCACATGAAAAAATGTCTCAAAGGGAAACGTGTTGCTGATGTGGAAGAGGTGAAACAAAAAATGGCAGAAACACTAAAAGGCATCAAAATGGACCAGTTCGAAAACAGTTTTGATCAGTAGCAAAAATGTCTCAATAGATGCATTGCATCAAACGGAGAGTACTCTGAAGGTGACTGAAGTTTAAACATATAAGAATAAATACGCAGTTTTTTTTATTAATAAATTCTGAGATTTTTGGGTTCCCCCCTCGCAATGGTTACCATCCTCTGCACACGAGGAAAAGCATCCTCAGTAGTCCAAGGCAAGCCAGGGGAGCTGCAGGGCAGGTGGTTAGAAGGAAAGGCTGAGGCCAGGCTCAGTGGCTCACGCCTAAAATTCCAGCACTTTTGGAGGCCAAGGTGAGAGGATTGCCTGAGCCCATGGGTTCGAGACCAGCCTGGGCAACTTGGCGAGACTTCATCTCCACAGTAATAAAAAAATTAGCCAGGCATGGTGGTGTGTGCCTGTAGTTCCAACTACTTGGAAGGCTGAGGTGGAAGGATCACCTGAGCTCAGCACATTAAGACTGCGGTATCTGTGAGCTTGCCACTGCACTCTAGCCTGGGCAACAGAGTGAGACTCCACCTCAAAAAAAAAGAAAAGAAAAGACTGACAGAAGCATGGCATGGCATGCACAGAAGTGCTGAAAGGAAGCTTGGTAGAGTCCACCACCACCCCTCACCACCCTCGGGATTCATCCTTGTTGCAGGCTTCTGGGCTCCCCCTGTAGCACTGGATCGATGGAAGCAGGGGTGAGGGTTCCCATAGCCCGAATACAAGAAGCATGTTGCTCAAGTAGGAGCTCTGTAGCTTTAGAGGAGGGTACAGGATTGAGGGAGCCCCAAAGAGCCAGATGTCATCGTTTGACAGGGCTGAAGAGGCCTGACTCTTAACTTCTGCCATGGCACATGCCCAGAGTGACGCAAGCAGCCAAGCACACTCAGACATGGGCACAGGAACACTTGTATGAATATGCTTGTGGAGCATACACATTGGTACACACAGACAGGCAGCCACAGGATCGTGCACAGATGTGAACATGCTTTCATACAAGCCCATGTGAACACACACGCACTCTTGCAGGAACATCCATAGACATGTACACACATTTGAACTCATGTGTTCCTGAGCCCACACCAGAAGCGTGACCAGCCAAGGTCCTCTTTATTTCCGACTCTGGGGGAAGGGGATGGGAGGGGGATGGACAGGGCCCAGGGCCAGGCCAGTTGCAGCAGGTTGCTGAGGATTGACCTTTGGCTGGAATGGCCCAGATCACGCCCATCCCAGAGCCCAGGCTTATGTCTGTCTGAGGCTGCCTGTGGAGGACTGATAAAGGTGTCTGGGAGCCTAGCTGTTCCCCCCACACCCAGGGTTTTACTCCCACCTTTGACCAGGGCCTCAGCCAGCCAGAGGCCCACTGTCTCCATTGTACAGGTGAGGAACTGCAGTCTAAGGAAGGAAATGAGCTGGGGCTATTGACACCCAGCCTCAATCCAGCCTGCTCCCTCCCCAGATGGCACGTGCTAGCCAGAGTCTTGCCACTGGGAAGCAGGGACATCAGTGCAGAATCCAACTAACCCTGGCTCCGAGGGCCTTCCAGGCTGGTGGTGGTCACAGGCATTTTGCTCAATGCTGAGCTAGAAGGAAGCAGAGGATCATGGGAGCTCAAAGAGGGCACCTTACAGCCTGGAGGGAGATGAGATCAGGGAAGGCTTTCTGGAGGAGGTAAAGTCTAAAATAACTTAGAAGGCCAGGAGGAATTGGACTTGGGTGGTAAAAGGTATCTTAGGCAGAGGGAAAGCTTGTGGAAAAGGCTGTTGATAGGGGAAGCAAGATGCCCTAGGGAATCAAGAGAAATTCAGCATGGCTGGACAGTAGGAATGGTTGGGAAGGAAGGTGGAGACTAGACTCAGAGGGCTGTACACCAGCCAAGGAGGGGCACAAACCACTGGGAAGTTTAAGTCAGGAATGGTATCATCAGACTTGCATCAGGAAGATCCTTCTGGCTGCAAAGTGGAGAGCAGATCTGGGGATGACTTAAGACAGACTTGAGATGGAAGATAGGACAACTGATTAAATGGGGGCTGGTAGAGGTTTTGCAGGCCAAGAGCCAAAGTCAAGGATATTATGCAAGTATTCGTATAACAAGAGAAAAAAACACATTTCTATAAGATTTATTTAGTTATTTATGTATTAAGAGATGGGGGTCTCACTGTGTTGCCCAAGCTGCAGTGCCGTGGCCATTCACAAGCGCAGTCCCACTAGTGATCAGCACAAGAGTTTTGACAGGTTTTCTTTTTAGCCTGGGCTAGTTCACCCTTTCTGAGGCAACCTGGGTTTCCTCCCCACCCAGGGCGTCATCATACTGATGCTGTTAACTTTTTAAAAATCCACACATCTGTACGCTTGCAAAAGGAGAGGAAGAGATGTTATTTCTTATGAGGGGTTACAGCCTGCCGGGTGGCCATCCCACAGCTAGGAAGCATGCCTCCAAAGATAGGTACATCGAAGGAGGAAGGGTTAGGGTAGGAGATTTGTGCTGAAAGGGTTGGCTAAACATACATATTCAACAGGTTATAGAAAGAGTATGAATATTCATGAAGGCAGTTCTGGCAAATGCATACTGAACAGACATGTATTTAACATATGACCCATGTTCACTTTGGGGTGGAGACTTAGCATCTGAATGTATCACAGTTAGGTCCTATACATCAAGAAATGAAGCAGAGACACCAAAGCACATGAGTGTGCAGCCTCTGTAAATTGGTCAAAACCACCCTATGGTCATGGTCTTCTCATCAGGAGAAAGTCACTGAAATCAGTCTCATGTAGTCAAAGCCGTGGTTATGGCTGGTGGAACCAGGGGTTCAGTCAGTGTCTATGAGCTGGATGAGTTGTAATTGTGTTTTGGGGGGTTTTTTAGTTGGAGTCTCACTCTGTCGCCCAGGGTGGAGTGCAGTGGCATGCTCATGGCCACTGCAGCCTTGACCTGTCCTGTTGGGCTCAGGCGATCCTTCCATCTCAGCCTTCCAAGTAGCTAGAACTACAGGCATGCACCACCATGCCCAGCTAATTTGTATTTATTTATTTATTGAAGAGACAAGGTCTCACCAATTTTCCCAGGCTGGTCTGTAACCCCTGAGCTCAGGCAATCCTCTCACTTCAGTGCTGTGATTATAGGCTTGAACTGCGCCTGGCCTGTAGTGTGTGTGTGTGTGTGTGTGTGTGTGTGTGTGTGTGTGTGTGTGTGTGTGTGTGAGAAAT
>NW_007247230.1:86204-88398 GCF_000164805.1 Carlito syrichta | reverse complement strand
ACTCCCGGCCACCGCAGCCTCGACCTACTGGGCTCCGGCGATCCTTCCACCTCAGCCTTCAAAGTAGCTGGAACTAGAGGCGTGCGCTACCACGACCAGCTAATTTTTTATTTATTGTAGAGATGAGGTCTCGCCAAGTTGCCCAGGCGGGTCTCGAACCCACGGGTTCAGGCAGTCCACTCACCTCAGCCTCCCAAAATGCAGGATTACAGGCTGAGCCACCAAGCCCGGCTTGCCCACTTTTTAATAGGGGTTTTTTTTTTTTTGAGTTCCTTATAGACCCCTGATGTTTGGTCTTTGTCAGATTTACAGTTGGCAAACATTTTTTTCCACCTGTAGGGCTGTCTCCCCACTCTCTTGATGGTTCCTTTTGCTTTGCAGAAACTTTTCAGTTTGTTGAGGTCCCACTTGTCTGTCTTATCTTTTATGGCATTCACTTTTGGAGAGTTGATTAGGAATTGGTTGCCTATTCCAATTTCCAGAAGGGTGGTTCCTACATTTTCTTCTAGGATTCTGATAGTTTGAGGTTTTACATTTAGATCTTGTGTTACAGCTAGAGAGGAAGACAAACCTAGTGACAGTGAGATCCTAGTTTATTGCTTTTTGTTTGTTTTTTTGCTTTGGGATTTGGAGTCTCAATCTGTTGCCCAGGCTGGAGTACAGTGTCACGCTCATGGCCACCATAGCCTTGACCTGCTGGGCTCAGGTGATCCTTTTACCTCACTCAGCCTTCCAAGCAGCTGGAACTACAGGCGTGCGCCACCATACCCACCTAATTTTTTAATTTATTGTAGAGATGACATCTTGTCAAGTTGCCTAAGCTGGTCTCGAACCCATGAGCTCAGGCAGTCCTCTCGCCTCCACCTTCCAAAGTGCTGGGATTACAGGCATGAGCCACCGTGCCTGGCTTAGTTTATTGTAGGGGTGTGTGACTTAACCCTCTCCTGGCATGGCCTTAGGCTCTGTTTATAATTTGGTATCTTATTGCCACAAGGAGTCCATTCTGTCCTTTTTATGGTCTCTATTTTAACATTAGTACTGGTGAGCTATTGTGTCTAAAGTGCAAAAAGGAAAGGATATCATGAGGTATCTGACCTCCTGTCCTGTCATGACCAAGAACTTCATTTTTAAGGGTTTTTTTGAGGTTCCCTTGTCCTCTTAATTCAGTCAGTAGAGTTCTTAGGATTATATTTTTAGTTGACAATGCTGAACTTAGTACAAACACTCAATTGGCATAATGCATTACAGCCCAAAACTCTGGGCTCAAGTGATCCTCCTGCCTCAGCTTCCCATGTAACTGGGACTAAGGCACCTGGCTACACAGTCTTTTTTTTTTTTAGTTGGAGTCTCACCCTGTTGCCCAGGCTAGAGTGCAGTGGCATGCTCACGGTCACCACAGCCTCGACCTGCTGGGTGATCCTTCTGCCTCAGCTTTCCAAGTAGCTGGAACTACAGGCATGTACCACCATGCCCAGCTAATTTTTTTATTTACTGTAGAGATGAAGTCTCGCCATGTTGCCCAGGCTGGTCTCGAACCCGTGGGCTCAGGCAATCCTCTCACCTTGGCCTCCCAAAGTGCTGGGATTATAGGTGTGAACCGCCGTGCCCGGCTTAGGCTACACAATCTTAACAGACAAAACTCAAAGTCATGAGTGTAATTTTTTGTATTACAGGTCTTCTCATAAGAAGAATGGAATTCTGTTTTAGAAGATGACATTTTACTCATGGGGCTCAAAGTTAGTGTTCCCTAACATTAAATGTTCATCTGTAAAAATCATTCTTAGATCACAATCAGTAGAATAGAGGCTATTATTTGCTGAACCCTGGTCTAGACTAAGAGCCTTTATAGAAGTGAGTGAGAAACAAGCAACCTCTTCCCTCTGCCCCTCACCCTCCCATACTGCCTGAACCTCTATCATTACCATTAGGAAGCCATCCAACTATTAGTAATATTACTGCTTCCAAAGGGCTTCAGTTACTAGGAGGGACCAAGATCCTTTAGTCAATAGGAAGATGCCAGGAATATGAACATCCTGTAATCATGACATCTCAGGATAAGAGAGACCTCAGAAGCCAGGTTCGGTGGCTCAGCCTGTAATCCCATGCTTTGGGGGGCTGAGGTGAGTGGATTGCCTGAACCCGTGGGTTCGAGACCCGCCTGGGCAACTTGGCTAGACCTCATCTCTACAATAAA
>NW_007247230.1:72787-86097 GCF_000164805.1 Carlito syrichta | reverse complement strand
CGCTGGAGCCCAGCAGGTCGAGGCTGTGGTGGCCAAGAGCGGCCACTGCACTCCAGTCTGAGCAACAGAGTGAGACTCCAACTCAAAAAAAAACAACAACAACAAAAAAGAGAGACCTCCAGCCCTCTCCCAGGGCAGGATAAATACAGAGGGTGCCAAAAAATGTTTAGAGATGTTATCCATGTATTACTTTTCAAAGTTGAATTAAATTACAGCAGCAATGTGTAGTATGATGTTCATTCAACCGTACTTCCACCATTTTATTTGACTGTCCTGCCTGTTGCATGGTGATGCTTGCATTTATTTGATTTAACACCATCTTTTGAGCTTATGTCATATTTAAAATGTGTATACATTTTTTTGGCACCCACCGTAGATGCATGCTTCTTAGAATCGTTGTTTATTCCAGATATGGAAAATTATTTGCTTGAGGTCATGTTGCAAGTTGCTGACAGAACTGGGATTTGAACTCAGGTCTCAGTTTCCCCAGCCTCGGTTCCTTGCCTATACCACCATGTATTAACATGGACTCCAGGTTATGTGGAGGGGAGGAACATATGGGGAAGGAAGGAGTGGTGTGAGGTCTCATTTGCCCAGGCAAAGTGCTCTCCAGGCTTCTGCCTTCCCCTCCTACCAGTCCAGGACAGATCAGCCCTCCAAATCCACTTATATTTGCTTATAGAACTTCCAGATGAGGAATCTGAGCTCAGAGAGAATAAATAACTTGCTTAACGTCTGTGGTAGGCTGAAAAATGACCCCCCCAAAGACTCTACATCCTAGTCTCTAGAACCTGTGAATGTTACATTATATGGCATAAAGAGGGGACATTTGCAGATGTGAATATGTTAAGGATTGTGAGATAGGGAGCTTGCCCTGGATTATCTGCATGACTCTAAATGTAATCACATATACCATAAGGGGAAGCAGAGGGAGATTTTCCCAGACACAGAGGGAAAACAGTGATGTGAGGATGGATGCAGAGAGAAAGATTTGCAGATGGTGGAAGGGTCCATGAGTCAAGACTCTAGAAGCTGGAAGAGTCAAGGAAACAGATTCTCCCATCTGGAGGGAAGTGGCCCTGCTGACACTGTGAAACTGGCACACTAGCCACTGATTTCAGACTTCTGGTCTCCAGAACTGTGCGAGAATACATTTGTGTTGTTTTAAGTGACCAAGTTTATAATAATGTGCTACAGCAGCCTCATACAACTAATATGGTATCACATAGTTTCCTTCCTTCCTTTCTTCCTTCCTTCCTTCCTTCCTTCCTTCCTTCCTTCCTTCCTTCCTTCCTTCCTTCCGTTCTTCCTTCCTGTCAGGGTTTCCCTCTGTCACCCAGGCTGGAGTGCAGTGGCACAATCACAGCTCACTGTAGCCCCAACCTCCTAGGCTCAAGCAACCCTTCTGCCTCAGCCTCTTAAGCAGCTGGGACTATAGGCGTGTGCCCCATGCCCAACTAATTTTCTGATTTTTTGGGGAGACGAGCTCTCACTATGTTGCCTAGGCCGGTCTTGAACTCCTGGACTCAAGCGATCCCCCAGCCTGCAATTTTTCTTAATGTAAACAAACTTTTAATTTTAGAATAGTTTTAGGTAATCCAGAGTGTTTATATACCTATGTAATATTTTACATTACTGTTGTACATTTGTTACAACTAAAGAGCCCTGATTGGCACTTTATTATTTATGAATAATAAATAATAAAGTGCCAATGTTTTATCCAAATTGTACTAGTTTTTCCCAATGACTTCTATCTGTTCCAGGATCCCATCCAGGATACTATATTGCATTCAGTTGTCATGTCTTCTTAGCCTCCTCTGGTCTGTGTCAGTCTCTCACTTTCCTTATTTCTGATGACCTTTGGTTTTGAGAAGTACAGATCTGGTATTTCTTAGAATGTCCCTTAATTTGGATTTATCTGAAGTTTTTCTCCTGATTAGCCTGGCATTATGGGGCCCAGAGGGAGGAAGACCACGGAAGTTACGTGCCATTCTCATCATATCATGTCAAGGGTACAGACTATCATCATGATATCACAGTTGATGTTGACTCTGATCACCTACCCAAGGTAGTTTTTGCCAGGGTTTTCCATTATAAAGTTACTACCTGTCTCCCCCCAACACCGAACTCTTACTATACTCTACCCGTGGAAGCAAGTCACTAAGAATATCCCAGTGTAACTGGGAGAAGATTGAACTCCACTTCCTTGAGGGGGGAATGTCTACATAAATTACTTGGGATTCTTCTGTAAGGGAGATTTTTGTCCTCTCCCATTTATTTGTTTTCAATCATTTATATCGGTGTGTATTCATGGGTATTTATTTTAGTTTACACTTTGGATTATAATCCCAGTACTATGTTATTTATTTTATTGCTCAAACTGTCCCAGCCACGGACATTGGGAGTTTTTTTCAGTTTGGCTCCTGTGTCCCTTTGATATACCCCATTGTTCTGGTTTTGGAGCACTTCCTTACTTTTTGGCATTACAAGATTCTTCAGGCTCGTCTTGCATTTTCCCAGCCCTAGAATCAGCCATTTCTCCAAGTACTTCAGGAATCCTTTTTTCTGGAGAGAGATATTAGAAACCAAGATCTGGGCTCTCGGTATGCTGGTTGCTACTGGGGTGCCATTGCTCCTTGGCACCCTCAGAAGACAGACCTGGGAGACCTATGTATATATATGTTTCCCATAAATACATACATATTTATAATTACTTCTGTATCTCTATTAACATAACCGTGAGTTCATACTGACATCTCCCGCTCAAACACTTTACCACGTGGACCGTCATAGCACTCCTCCCTCTCCAAGAGTGAGAAAACTGGCTCCCACCCTCCATCTCCATTTTCTTTTCTTTACTTTTTTTGAGTCAGAATCTCACTCCGTCACCCAGGCTGAAGTGCAGTGTCATGCTCCCGGTCACCCCCATCCCAGTCAGCCTCAGCCTTCCAAGTAGCCGGAACTACAGGTGCATGCTACCATGCCCAGCTAATTTTTTAATTTATTGTAGAGACAAGGTCTCACCATGTTGTTCAGGCTGGTCCCGAACCCACGGGCTCAGGCAATTCTCTCACCTCTACCTGCCAAAGTACTGGGATTACAGGCTTGAGCCACCATCCCCGGCCTCCATTTTCTTTTGTTCAATCTCATTGACAAATTTAATGTTATGGACAAGTCCAGCTGTTTCAGACTTGTTAGCCTGTATCCCCATGAGAAATTCAGCTTTACCAACTACGGTGCAAGTGTGTATGTATACTTTTTTAAAAATTAAAAAAAATTAAACTTCAATAGCCTTAGGGAGTACAAATAGTTTTTGGTGACATGGTTGCATTGTAGAGTGGCAAAGAAGTCTGGGCTTTAAGTGTACCCTCCACCGCCACCTTTGCACATTGTAACTGATTGATTATTTTTGTCTCTTCACTCTTCCCACCTCCCCATTCTGAGTCTCCAGTGTCCATTTTATCATTCTCCATGCCTTTGCAGATCCTTAGTTTAGCATAAGTGAGAACATGCAGTGTTTGGTTGTCTGTTCCTGAGTTAATTCACTCTTCGATTCCATCCAAGTTGCTGCAATAGACATTATTTCATTCCTTTTGACTGCTGAATAGTATTCCATGGTATACAAACAACATTTTCATTATCCGCTGATCAGTTGATGAGCATTTAGGTTGATTCCACCTCTTTGCAATTGTGAGTTGTGCTGCAAGGAACATTCAAGTGCAGGTGCCTTTTTTATATAACCACCTCTGTTCCTTTGGGTAGATGCCTGGTAGTGAGATTGCTAGGTCAGATGGTAGATCTACTTTTTGTTCTTTGAGAAATCTCCATACCAGTTTCCATAGAGGTTGTACTAATTTGCATTCCTACCAACAGGGTATATGCGTTCCCTTTTCACCATACATTTTATTTTTACACTAGCCTTACAGTTTCCAGTGAAAATATTCTTTTCCAAAGTTATTCAGATCAGCCCTTTATCATTCCACTGTCTTCAGTGAAGTTTTCTAATACATTTCTAAGACAATTGGAATTCTTTCATCATCACGGTCTGCATTCCACCCTGGGATCCCCCAGTGTTTAGGGTTTTTTCATGTAAATTTCTATACATTAAAGTTTACGTTGTGGGTTTTAACAAATGCATAGTATCATGTACTAACCATTTAAAATACCATATGAATTAGTTCTACCACCCTAAGAAATTCCCTGTGCTTCCCCAATCAAAGGCTCCCTACTGCTAATCTTTTTTGTCCCTATAGTTTATCCTTTTCCAGAATGTCACATGAATGAAATCATACAATGTTTGATTTTGTATGATTTTTTTGGGTTTGGCTTCTTTCACTTAGTGAAATGTACTTAAGATTCATCCAGGCTGTTGTGCGAATTAATAGCTCATTTCTCTGTATTTTTGAGCAGTAGTTCATTATATGGATTGCAACACAGTCTTTTTTTAATCCATTAACCTATTGAAGAACATCTTGGTTGCTTCCAGCTTTTGGTGATTATGAATAAAATGGCCATAAACATTCATGTACAGATTTTTGTGTGGATTTGTTTTCCAATCAGTTTGGTAAAATACCTAAGAGCACAGTTTATATAGTAAATCTGTGTTTAACTTTATGAGAGACTACCAAACTATCTTCCAAAATGGCTGTGCTATTTTGAATATACTAGAATTATTTTAAATTTCATGCCTTAAATTCAACTTTCTGGATCCTTTTCTTTATTTCTCAAACTGGCAAGCAGGAGGTCATACTTTACGAGACAAAGCACACAGGCTCTGCAATCAGATCTGAGTTCAAATCTTGACTCTATTACTTAAAAACTTTGTGACTGGAGACAAGTTAGTTAACCTCTCTAAGCCCTGTACTGGGATTTAACTCTTCAGATATGCCTGATGACACAAATTGGGTTCTCCAGGAAGCAGGTTCCGAGTTGGTGTTTAGCCTGTGGGGGTGTTCATTAGGGAGCCCTTGGGGTCAGCACCTGTAGCAGAAGGTGTTAGACACCTGCAGCAAGGGAGGCAGCAGAATTGCACAGAGGGAGAACTGCAATGGCCCATTATTAGAGTGTCTTGATTTGGGCTGAGGTGGCTTTTGTGCCTGGCTGGATCAGTCATCAGATCTGTATGCCCTTATGGAGACAGCTCTCTGCAATGGAGGTGACCTCAGAGCGGACAGACTTCTGCAGCGGGGGCATCAGGTCCTTCTTCCAAGGCACATCTGGGTGGCACGTCCTAGTATTATCTACTCAAGCAGTGGAAAGAGCACTAGTTGAGAGCCAGGAAATCAGTCCTGTATCTGCCACCTACCAGCTATGCAACTCCAGGCTCTGTCGTTCTAGAAACCTCCTTAGCTTACCCAGATATAAGTGGCTAAGATGACATCTTGACCAATCTTGCACAGTTACTGATGTTTACCAAGTAGTTTTGTGTACCTTAGCTTGCAACAACCTTGCAATGGCAATCATGAATCACAACAAGGAGTTCTAGGGCAATACTGCTCCAGTGAGGTCTGGGGACCAGGGCACTTCCATGAATAGCTTGTTACTTGTTACTAGTTCCTGACAAAATAAATGGAGAAACAGTAAAGAGCCATTTAGAAACTTTAGAGCAGTGTGGCAGAATAATTGTATGTTGGTTGACACTCATAATGAAAATTGTACTACGCCTTGCTTTTCTTGTTTTGTTTCTGCAAAAATGCGGGCTTTTGACAATTTCTTTCTTTTTTTTTTTTTTTAAACAGGGAGCCCCTTCTGATCTTTAATCACTGATGTCTTATTGACAGGGCCAGAGTTTTGTTGTTGCTTTTGTTCATTTAAGAGCCCCTTTGAAAGGATCTGCCTGCCCGTCTATTTCTGTTCATTCTGGCACTAAAGATGTGATTGGATGTACATGGCACCAGTTCAACTGACTGCAAAGGGAGATTCAAGTCAGGTTTTCTGGCAGGGAATGGGGAGGGGAGGGGTGGAGGGAGGCACAGAATCTGAGAAATGTCCACACCTAGTTTATAACAGGCACAAACTCTCACAGGTCTTTCAAAAGTCATTTCTGGCATTTACAAAGGGGAGAGATGAGACAGAACTAGCAATAATCGAATACCCACTTATGGACGAACCATTGACAGGTAAAGACACTGAGTCTCAGCAAGGGGACGTGACTTGTGTGGGGTCATGCCACCTGGCACTTCCATCATGCCCTTCTGCTGGTTCCTGCTGAGCAGGGTGGGAGGAGCATGTGATCACTGTCTGAGCAGGCAACCCACGAGCTGGGGCCAGAACTCCAGAATGTCTCTTCACCTCTTTGACAAATGAACCTCCTCTGTTATCAAGAGGTCACTGCGTTGTTCACGTACAGCCAGAACCTAGCACATAGTAGGTTCTCAGTAAATGGTGCAGGGTGGTGACTCTGTCCTTTCATGAAGTCATTAAGACGGATGCCCAGTTCAACCCAAGGCATCTTCTGCCCATGTGCCCTGGCCCGTGACCTACACCAGCTCAAGGACTTTCCAGGGCTTCTTTCTACCTTGGGAAGAAGTTCCCGACTCCTTGGCTGGACACTTGCATTCTACCAGACAGTGGGCAAAGCCAAGCCATGGATCTGGTCACCTGGGTCGGCATTCTACCTGCAGCACTCATCACGTAGCAAGGGCTCAATAAAAGTTTGCTGCACAGAGACCTACACCTCTAGACTCCTTTGAACCTCGCACTTGCACCCTAAGTCACACCTATGACTGTCACTGATGGGTGCCCTGCATGTCTCTTCCCTCTGCCTTCGCTTGGTCAGCAACTTCCCCCTAGTGCCCTCCCCCACTTTCCCCCTCCTGAGCCCTAACCAAAAAACGTAGTCCCCTCGGGAGTTGAGCCTGGGCCATGCCACGTGGCTGCTGGCCGTGCTGCGCTGGCTGACCCCTGCCCCACCTGCCACACTTGGCCTGCTATCAGACCATAAAGCAGTATCAGAGGGAGGGGGCCCCAGTCACCCTTTTGTGATAATGTCTGAGAACTTCTCCCCAGATCAAAGGGCAGACTGATTTCCAGGGGAGACTCCAGCTGTCCCCAACACTTGAGGGCCTCTGACCCTCTCTACCATGCCTGGTAAAAACGTCCTCTGTTGTCTGTACTCTGTACACGCATGTTGGATTGAGGAGGTTGCCTTCCTCACACAACAGTGAGGCCCTGAGGTCAGCTCTGCAGTCAGCTCTGAGGACCCCAGGAGGCATCAGGTGCTAAATTAATCATGGAAGTTTTATACACATAGCTCTCGGCACATTAGTTGGGGAGGCCACAAGCCGATCTCAGTGACTTAGCTCAGTAAAAGGATATTTCTTTGCACATACAACATCCAGTGTGGACATTCCTGCCTGGGGGAGGCTTTGGGCAGCCTCCTCTGAGATCAGGGCTCTATTCTCCTATCTTGTGCTGCTGAAGTCTTCAACATGGGGACTCCAAGTAGAGAGGGAGAGCCCCCTTCCCTCTGGCTCCTCAAGTCTGTCCCCATCCCCCCAGCTCCCATCCCGGCACCCTCCAGTCTAATGGCCACCTATGCTCCATCCCAGCCCAGACCAGAGGGTCATGGTTATCATTCCTGCCTCCAGCCTTTGCTCAAACTTTTGCCCCCTCTATGTGGCCAGCTCAGTCTCTGTCCTCCACGGCAGCAGCACAGAGCCCTCGTGTAGCCTGGGGTAGCCTGAGGACTCACAGCTGCCACTGGAATAGCCAGTCTCCAAGCTGGCCCCCAGCGATCCCACCCCCCGGCATTCACACCCTGGGACAGAGTGTGGGCTCAACTTAGTGACTTGCATCTAACCACTAGAATGAGGCCAGAACTGATGGCGTGTGACTCAGAGACTAGGTCCTAAAGGCAGGGTGGCCTCTCTCACTTGGGGAGAAACCATGCTATTGGCAGCTCTGAGGAGAGGCCCACACAGCAAGGAACAGCAGTCACATGCGTGAGCCTGGGAGTGGGTCCTCCAGCCCCACACAAGTCTTCAGAGACCACAGCCCTGGCCACAACCTGGCTGCCCCCTTATAAGAAACCCTAAGGAGAGCCCCCGGCTAAGCCGCTCAGATTCCTGACCATCAGAAACCATGATGCAATAAACATCTGTTGTTGAAATCTGCTACATTTTGTGATTGGATCTACAGCAATAGGTCATTGATTTAACCACCTTCAAAGACAGAGCCTGGGTCTTCTGCGCCTCATCCCTGCCCCAGGTCTGGTGTAGGCTGGATTGAGAGGAAGCACATATGTGGGAATTCATTTATTCAACCAATTCCCATTCACCGAGGATGTTGCGTGGCACCAGTCCTGTCCTCGGAGGCTGGGTGTGTTGGTCGGACTGAAGGCAACAAGGATGTGATCTTGGCCCTCAGGGGGTTCCCTCAGGGGGAGACAGAGAAGTCCACTTGCCCACTAAACAATCAGGACCCTCTCACCCCTAAAGACAGCTCGAAAGAAGGGTACTAACTCTGCTTCAGGGCATAGGGCACAGGTTGCGGGTGCGTGGGGTGAGGTTTGACAAAGGAGGTGGCCTTTGGGGGTGAGTGATATTGACCAGGTCAAGGAGAAAGCGTGTTTCTGGAGAAAGGAAACAGCACACCCCAAGACACAGCAAGCTCAAGAGCAGTGAGCATTTAGAGAGCAGTGAAGGGGATGGGGTGATGGGTAGCAGGGGAGAGGGTGCAGAGGTGAGAATGGAGAGTTTGAGGGCAGATGATACAGGGCCTTGAATGCCAACCTGAGGAGGAGTTTAGGCATTGGAGACCATTTGGGGAGTTCTGTTTTATTTGAGAGTATGTGGTGCTATTTGTGGGTGGGTGGGGCAGTGAATTGCGGCAGGGGCGTGGGTGCATAGTATTTACGCAGGCATTAACAAACCCCCTTCCCGGGTGCTAAGGATGGGAGAGTCTGGGGAGCCTAGGGGAAACCCCTCTCAACCAGAGGCATTAGGGAGGTCTTCTTTGAATAGATGAAGTCAGTATTGAGGGCTAAGTAGGAATTACCAGACAAGTAGGAGGACATGGGTGGAGGAGGGGTCATTCCATGGCATCCGACAGCATGGGCAAAACTCAGAGGTGAGAGAGGGTAGCTGGCACAAGGAGCTGCAAAGCGTTCCATGTAACAGGAGCATGGGGAGGAGAGCCTTGAGGACAGACAGAACCAGGCCAGAGGGTACAGCCTGGCGAACTGGCCTTGGGCTTGCGGTAGCCATGTTCCGTCTTCCACTGGCTCCCCCCACCCCCACCAGGTCCACTTTCTGCCTATTAGCCCTGATCTCTTTCCCTGGAGACCTGGTTGCATGGACTCCATGGGCCCTCCTTTCCTCCAGCTTCCAGGTGGGCTCAGGCAACAGGGAAGGAGGCTGCACGGAGGAAGGACAGTGGGTGGAAATGCTCACTCAGGCTCCTTCCTCTCAGGGTCCCCGGCCCTGTGCAGGACTCTCATCTAACCAATGGTTCAGGGAACCATTGTCCTTCCAGGCCACATGGTGGGAAGCATGCTTACACATCAGAAGACGGTTCCTTGATTAAACCCTCCTCCCATGACCCTCTGGTTTCTGCTGGGGTCCAGACTGGTACAAACCCCAGCCTACGGCCAATGGAGAGCCATGGGAGGATTCTGAGTAGGGAGGGAAGGGGGAGGACAAGAAGGGTGGGGAGGACAAGAGGGAGCTGGGCAGAGGCTAAGCTAGGGCCCTCGGCCTGCACCATGACTTTATCAGGGTCATACGGAATTCCAGGGTTTATGTGTGTGTGCGCACACAGCGCGCGGGGGGTGGGGGGTGCTGCTGCAGGCTTTCTGTTTTTGATTTTTGGTAGACTGTTTGCAAAGACAATAGTAAGAATCCCTCCATGTGCCCACACTTTTTTTTTTTTTCCAGTCTGAGTCTCACTCCATTGCCCAGGCTGGAGTGCAGTGGCATGATCACGGCTCACCGCAGCCTCAACTTCCTGGGCTCAGGTGATCCTCCTGCCTCAGCCTCTTGAGTAACTGAGACTACAGGCATGTACCACCATGCCCAGCTAATTTTTTTTACATTTTCTTTGTATAGACAAGTTTTTACTATGTTTCCCAGGCTGGTCTTGAACTCTTGCCTCCTGCCTCTGCCTCCCAATGAGCTGGGATTACAGGTGTGAGCCACTGCGCCCCATCTCACACCTGTTTGCCATATGACACTGCTGCTTTTCCTGTCCAGAGTTAAATCCTACTCCTCATTCCTTGTGACTCACTTTGGCCAATAGAACACAGTGGACACTGCACTCAGTAGGTTGTGTACCTTGGACTTGAGTCCTTGCAACCATGGCTCTCATTTTCTGGGGTCAGCCACCCACCAAATGCTAAAAGACAAGTTGGTATCGAGAGGGGCCCACTGTCCATGCAATGAGCGGCTGGGCCTTCCCAGGTGACCCACCGCAAGGATCCCAGAAAAGCCACCCAGTGACCCACAGAACTGTGAGGAACCACAAACCCTCACTGTCTCCAGCCATCAGGGCTTGAAGCGGTTTGTTAAGCAGCAGTAGGTCACTACTGTGGCCCACTATTCATCTCCTTTGTGCGTCTTGCCCTCCCTTCAAGGCCCTGCCCATGTATCGCTTCCTCCAAGTTTTCTGTCATCCCTTCTGGGAACTCTCCTGCTCCTTATTCCCACCCCTCTGGTGGCCCTTAGACCACGCTGCCAGATATGATAATAGCAGGCACTTCACAAGACACTGGGCATGTGTGTCATCTGACTTCTGATTTACATGAACTGCACATCAGCCCATAAAGAATGTGTAATGCGAGTGGATTGCCTGAGCCTACAGGTTCGAGACCAGCCTAGGCAACTTGATGAGATCTCATCTCTACAATAAATCAAAAAAATTAGCCGGGAATGGTAGCGTGCGCCTGTAGTTCCAGCTACTTGGAAGGCTGTGGCAGAAGGATCGATGAAGTCCATCGGGTCACCGCTGGGTTGGCAGTGAGTGTCCCACTGCACTTCAGCCTGAGCAACCGAGTGAGACTCCAACTCAAAAAAAAAAAAAAAAAAAAAAAAAAAAAAAAAGTGGATTGACTTATCACTTCAGGCACAGGACTGGAGGTGGACATGACATCCTTATTTCTCACATAACAAAATCAAGGTCTGCAGGTGATGTGACTTGCCCAGGTTCGCTGAAAGAGGTGGAGCCAGATTAGAATCCCAATGGGCACTTCTCCAGACTCATGCTATAGTGATCGGTGTGATGTACTCCTGGCAGGGAAGGGTCTGCCTCCCCGCTAGAGAGTGAGAGGTCACAAGCCCCGGTCCTCCCCAGTCGTCCCTGTTCCCTCACTGCTGATGCATGTCCCCAGCCCAGGAATCCAGAATTCCTCTGGTCAGGGCGCCTGTCCCCATCTTACCCCCCCTGCAGACATACATCTCACATCTGGTAGTCATTCTCTGCGCTGCTGGTCTACCCTGAGATTTAGCATATCTGTTCCTTCTTTCCCAACAGAATGGGGCCAGAGGTGGTAAGCTTAGGGTCGACGGGTCAGGAAGGAAGAGATCAACACGGCCTTCTCTGGTCCAGTCTGATCCGACTTCTGGAAAGGAGGGCCAAGCTGGGGGTCAAAGGTGAGGCTCTAACTCCCTCGATTGGGAGTAGGGAGAAAGAGAAGAACACTAAGACAGATTTCTTTCCTTTATTGAACTTAGGCTTATGAAGTTCCATGCCCACCCCCCATCCTGAGCCAAGGTCAGGGGCTAAAGTTACAAAGGGTGAGTAAGTGGCGCCCTCATGGAACTCTCCACCTAGGTAGTGTGAGAGTTAGACTCAGAAGTCAACTTAGGGAAACTGAGGCTCAGAGGGAGGGGTGAGCAACCTGCTCACAGTCATACTGCCAGTCAGTAACAGAGAGCAGCTCTATGTCTCTGCCTTCTGGGCTCTGCAGGTGATGTGACTTGCCCAGGGGGCCACTCGATCGTGGGAGGGCCCAGGAACTCCAAGGCACCTAGGGCAAGTACGGGGGCTTACATCCTCCTCTCCTCTCCAGCACGGTGAGAGAGAGACTGGGACATGCGGGGAGCGGGATGAGGAGGCTTGTAGGAGAAGGGGCTGGAGCTGGTGACTTCTTTGTGCAGTCACTCAAGGTTAGAGGAAGATAACCTTGCTGCCGGCTTTCCCCTACATTTCCCCTTCCAATGTTTGAGTGACATTACAACAGAGGACACAGACCCCAGACACCAGCCCCTGCAGCCCTCTCTCATTTTACCGACAAGCAGAGGCCAAGGAGCGGGGATTGCCGAGGTCGCACAGCAGGAGTGCCAATCACAGTGCCAGAGTGGGTGGAGTCTCCTCTTCTGGGCTGCCAGCCCTTTCTTGTGGCCGGACACAGGCTGGATCTGCAGAAGTCAGGAAGGCTCTGAATGTCCCTTCAACAGACGCCTCCGGGAAGCCTTCGCAGAGCACAGCGCCTCCTGCTGGGCTCCCTGAGCCAGCCCTGCCCTTCGGGGCGGCCCCTCCTCTGGCTGGAGGTGCTCAGCAGAACTCCAAGTGCTGGTCAGCCGGGATGTTGAACTTGAGCTTGTGGGCCTCGAAGAGGTTGCACAACTCCTTGATGTAGCGTTGGTGCAGCTTGTTCACCTCCTCCTCCGAGGGATGCAGCGTCTTCTGCACTTCAATGGGCTTTCCCACTGCAAGGCACAGAGATAGATAGTGGCCCAGGCTGGGGACCACTTGGGTCACAGGACCCTTGGGGCAGGTGCCCACCTCCACGGTCATCCCTGCAGGGAAGTACTCGCTCTGCCATCCCTTCCAACTTGAATCTAAGGTAACTCTAATTTCAGGTAACAGTTTCTAAGACACTAGGGCAGCTCTGAGATTCTGGGTTTTTTTTTGTTTTTTGTTTTTTTTGAGTAGGAGTCTCACTCTGTCGTGTAGGCTAGAGAGCAGTGGCATGTTCATGGCCACCCCAGTGTTGATCTACTGGGCTCAGGTGATCCTTCTGCCTCAGTCTTCCAAATAGCTGGAACCACAGGTGTGCACCACCATGCCTGGTTACTTTTTTTTAGTTTATTGTAGAGACAATGTCTTGTCAAGTTGCCCAGGCTGGACTCAAACCCCAGGACTCAGGCAGTCCTCTCGCCTCAGCCTCCTAAAGTGCTGGGATTACAGGTTTGAGCCACCACGCCCAACGAGATTCTAGTTTAATAACAGCCAGATTTCTGTGTGTCCTGCATTATGCTGGGTGCTTTACATGCGTCATTTCCTTAAATTCTATGGGGAGCCGGGCTCAGTGGCTCAACCTGTAATCCTGCGCCTTTGGGAAGCTGAGGTGAGTGGATTGCCTGAGCCCGGGC
>NW_007247230.1:58763-72624 GCF_000164805.1 Carlito syrichta | reverse complement strand
CAGTCTGGGCGACAGAGTGAGACTCCAACTCAAAAAAACAAAAAAACAAAAAAACAAAAACAACAACAACAACAAAAATGGGGATAAACACTTGTCGTTATTTCTATTTGACAGGTGATGCAATGAGGCTCAGAGAGGTTAAGTAACTCACTCAAGGCCACATAGCCAGGAAGAACCACTGCTAGGTTTTAAACCCTGGAAGTGTGCTCTTCGACTTCAGGCTATGTGATTTGCAAGTCTAAGATGTCGTGATGAAAGTGCTTGTATTTCTAGGATGGGGGCTCATAGCCCAGGAAGCTCTCCCTACTCAACCCTTCCAGGCTGACCTGCAGCATCCCCTCATCCTAGCAAGGAATCAGGAAGGCTCTAACTAGTCTCCCTCTGCTGGTTCTGCCTGGCTGGGAAGGCAGCTCCTGTGCCCTCTTCTCTTGGGAATAGCTCTGTAGTCATAGCAGTATTAAAATTCATGAAGATGTTAGTCTGGGCAACACAGAGAGACCTCATCTCTATGAAAAAATAAAAAAATTAGCCAGGCATGGTGGCACATATAGTCCCAGCTACTCAGGAGACTGAGGCAGAAGGATCACCTGAGCTCAGGAATTTGAGCCTGCAGTGAGCCGTGATCGTGCCACTGCACTAAGACTGGGGTAGAGTGAGATGCTGACTCAAAATAAATAAAATAAAATTCATGAAAATATTATCACATGACACAGGGAAGCTCATGATAAAAGGGGTTACCAAGCCTGTGCTCAATTAACAAGTAAATGGATGGATAGAGATGAGATAATGAACCTCTCTCCACAAACTGTCAGAGGAACCCAGGTGGAATCTAAGAAGAAAGCAAAAGAAACATCCAAATAGGTGGAAAAAAATGGTGTTTAGTCAATACGGTAAAGCTCGTGCCCATTTCCCTTTTTATCTTTTTAAATCTTTTTTCTTATTGGCATCCAGTCCATTTCTTTTCTCTTTTCTTTTTTTTTTTTGAGTTGGAGTCTCACTCCATCGCCAAGGCTGGAATGCAGTGGCACACTCATGGCCACACCAGCATCAACCTGCTGGGCACCGGCGATCCTTCAGCCTCAGCCTTCCAAGTAGCTGGAACTATAGGCGTGCGCTACCACACCCAGTTCATTTTTTATTTATTGTAGAGATGAGGTCTCACCAAGTTGCCCAGGCAGGTCTCAAACCCGCGAGCTCAGGCAATCCACTCGCCTTGGCCTCCCAAAGTGCTGGGATTACAGGCTGAGCCACCGAGCCTGGCCCATGCCCATTTCTTATAGGAAAATCTCTCGGGTCTTAATTCAGAGCCTATGGATTGCTACTTTACACACAACTGTAACATACTTAGAATGCCCTTCCCCTGCATCCAGCTTCTCCAAATAAGCCTCCATAGATTCTCTCGGTTAAAATCAAACCCTCCTTCTCTCTTCTCTGGTATAACAAAGTCAAACAGATCCTGATTCAAACCTCAGCTTTGTTATTCAAAGGCAGTGTGATGTTTTGGAAGTTATTTAACTCCTCTGATCCTTAGTTTACCATTGATGAAATGGGGATAAGATCCCTGCCTGGAAAGTTTATCCCTGCCTAGGATAAATTGAGCTGCTTCGTGGAAGGCAGCCAGTGTAGTACCGGCACACAACAGGTGCTCAGTAATGACTATTGTCCTTTATGCCTCTGCTAACGTCTTATCCCAGACTATCCTGTATTCGGGTTATCTGTTTGTGTGTATTTCCCAGGCCAGAAAGTGAGGTCTGTGAGGAGAGGGGTGTGTCTGGTTCATCTCCGTGTTCCCTTGCCATACATAGCCCATGCCCTGTCCCTCTAACTTACCTACTCTCAGCATTTTTTTTTAAAGAGATGGGGTCTTGCTATGTTGCCCAAGTTAGTCTTGAACTCCTGAGCTCAAGCAGATCCTCCCAAAGTATTGGGATTACAGGTGTGAGCCACTGCACCCAGTCCCAGTTTGATTTTTAACTCACCCACAGTGGTGATGGGCCGGCGGTAGGGTAGTAAGCCAAAGCTATACTGAAAGACGCCGCGGCCATGGAAAAGTGGGAAGGAGATGCTCATGATCTTCTGCAGCCGGTTCTGGATATTGCGCAACCAGGAGCCACAAGAGTTCTCAACCTGGTCAAACAGGTCATTCTCCCCAAAGGAGAAGATCGGCACCAGAGGCACCCTGGAGGGAGACAGAGGAGAGAGGGCATGTGGGAGGCCCAGAGAAGGCTGAGCAGAAAGGTCCCCTTGCTTCCCGGGGGGACTCTGTGGTCGGAAAGTGGCACAGAGGACGGAGCCCTGGGTCAGAAGCAGGAGGCTTGGGTTATCTCCCAGACCTGCAGGGCTCCCCTCTCTGGCCTTGGGCGGGTCCCTCTCAGGGCCACAACTTCCCAGTTGTACCATGATAGACCAGAATGCTTCCGAGTCCTCCCAGGTATAAAAATCTGCAGTTTTTTCCCCTAGAGAAATCTCTCCCACCCCAGCCAGCACCCGTTTCTCCGTGATGCTTCACCCCAAGGTAGGAGAGCCACTCGACAACATGCCCCATTCTTCTAAGCCAAAGGTCTAGGGCCAGCTTCACAGAATATGTCCCTTCCCACCTAGTCCTCTGTAGGGGAAACTTTGGAGACACCAAAGTCTAATCTCCATTATGAACGAACTGAGAATCTCCCAGACAAAATAGAATCTGCATTCATCTCTGCTGTCTTCCCACCAAAATATAATAACCCTCGCCAATCGCCAACAGAACCCAGAGTGCTCTTCCCAGAGGCTTGATACCCGTGCATTAAGGCGAGCTTGATAAAGCCCTTGCGGTTCCTCAGCAGCAGCGTGAAGGCTCCAGGCCTGGCATCCAGGGCCTCCTGGGCGCCCCCGACAATGACAGCCAGCAGGTTCCCACCACCCTTCCTGCTCAGAATGTGAGCAGCGCTCTCCTTTTCTGACGTGACCAGCCCTAGGGAGAGAGGAAGGTGGGTCAGGCATGGGGCAAGGGAACAGGACTGTGAGGGGGGTGTAGCCCCAACAAAGAGATCACCAGCAGTGCCAACAGAGGCCTGGGGTCCCCCCACCGCATCCCACTCCTGCTGGGATTTCCCTGAGTTCTCTTCCTCTTCCCAACCCCCTCACCGGGCTCAATGCCCAGCACAGTGCCGCAGGAAGCGCTTCTTTGGGTCTAACCTCCTTCTGCTACTGCACATGCTCTTGGAAAAAGCACAGAACTGTTGCCCGTCTCTAATCCCTCCTCCGACATCTCCAGCCTCATCTTCCTGAGCTACCCAGGGGTGGAAGGACTCACCCGAGCACATGATGTATTCCCTGAAGAAGGGAACCCGGAACCACAAGGTCAGCATCATCAGATGAGGGCGGATGCCCGGGAAGACCGATGAGAAGCCAGTGCTCTCGGTGCACAAGTTAGTGAAGGCTCCAGCCGCCAGGACCCCGTGCGGGTGGAAGCCTGCGATGTAGTTCCTGGAGGGGTCCAGCTCCGCGGTCTTGACCAGCTGCAGGGACAGCAACCCTGTGAGCCAGCGCTGGGCCCGTGTGCCAGCCCTGGCTCTGCCTCTCACTAGGGTGACCTTTTAATCACCCTCCCAGTCTCAGGTTCTTCACCCACATGTCTGGCCACCCTGAGTCCTTAGGAAGATTCAGACATGGGGTGTGGCAGCCCCTAGTGACACTGCAGTGCGGGCTGTGCCCCAGGTTCCATGCCGGCTTTGGACAGAAGACTTCCCCCTCCCCCCAGGCTCTTCAGCTATAAACTGGCAATACAGCATCGGGCCCTGTCCCTGCCTCCACCTAGAGCTGCCAAGAAGCCTGGGTACCATGGTTCTTGGAACCACTATCAGGAGAGGATGTCACGCGAAAGCATCAATGGGCCACACGGGGGCGCCACCACGCCAGAAGAACCCCATTTGAACGACACAATAGGTCTTTAACTGTGGGTTCCCCATCCCTGGATTCAAGCAACCTCAGATGGAAAACATCAGGAAAAACAAACAAACAAACAAACAGATGGTTACGTCTGTACTGAACATGAACAGACTCTTTTTCTTGTCCGTGTTCCCTGAACAACACAGTATAACAACTATTTATATAGCATTTGCGTGGCACTAGCTATTATTGGTAATCTAGAGATAGTTTAAAGTACGTGGGAGGATGTGGGTAGGTTACAGGTAAATATTATGCCTTTTTATAGAAAAGAACCGAGATCCATGGCTTTGGATATCTGTGGGGGTCCTGGAACCAACCCTTCACAGATCCTGGATGATTGTTTAAGAACAGCCCTGGGAGTGAGTATTCCTCAGGCACATCAGGAGAGGATTCCTGTTGGGTCCAAGGAGCGTGCAGACCAGGAGCTGGCTGTGGTCTTGCTGGCCCCCAGTGCAGCCAAGTGTCTCTTCCTGTGGCTCTCTGCTCCCCCCTCACCAGCCTTTCATTGCCGGCTGTCTACTCTCTGCCACTGGCTGGCTCAGCGACTTGTCCCAGACTGGTCAGGCCTGCAGCATGGAGGGTGAGGCCAGGTAGACTGAGTGGGAGAGGGAGTGACTTGTTGTTAGCTGCTCTTATGAAGTGGGATCAAGGTGGAAGGGGGAGATCTGAGTGAACAAGTGCTGTTCGTGGTCCATTGCTGAACAGCCTGTGCCATGCAGCTGAGTTTGCAAAGAATATTGTTGTGGACAGTGATTGTAAGGGAGTGGGTGGACAATCCTTTTCCCACTCCACAGGGACTGCGGGGCCACCCTTTTCAGTGCTCTATGCTCTGGGAGACCCAGCCATCAGAGTCCAAAGGGTCCCCAGAGTCCCTGCACAAGTCCCCTCCCCTGGGCAGAAGGCTCCCTGGCAGGACTGCCCAGGCCCTGCAATCTGCTCTCCCTCAGGACAGGAGCAGCCCTCTCTGCTCCGACTCAGCTTTGCCAGGGTGAAAGTGCTTCCTGTCCTCAAGCTGAAACTTTCAGCCGGTCCTCCCTGAAGACTTTTGTTGCTGCCTGTCTGCCCTCCTTCAGAGCAGCCTGGAGGCATTAATAGGGTCCTGAGCCGGTCTGCCTCATCTCCGCTGGACAGCTCCATGTTCTCTTGTCCTTGACCTGGACTTGGCCTCTGCAATCTCTCCACTCCCTGCCCCCCATGCACCCTTTGGGTCATTCACTGACCCTTTGCAGAAGGGCTGCAGGGACTACAGGTGGAGGGCATCACCCCCCAGACAAGGACAGACCTCTTCCCTTCATGCAGCGTGGGGTTTATTAGAAATGAAAATACAGCCGGGCTCGGTGGCTCAGCCTGTAATCCTGCACCTTTGGGAGGCTGAGGTGAGTGGATTGCCTGAGCCCATGGGTTCGAGACCCACCTGGGAAGCGAGACCTCATCTCTACAGTAAATCAAAAAATCAACCGGGCGTGGTAGCGCGCGCCTGTAATTCCGGCTACTCGGAAGGCTGAGGCGGAAGGATCGCCACAGCCCAGCAGGTCGAGGCTGCAGTGGCCAGGAGCGGCCACTGCACTCCAGTCTGGGTGACAGAGTGAGACTCCAACTCAAAAAAAAAGAAAAAAAAAAAAAAGAAATGAAAATACAGGCAGAGAAATCTCTGTTATTCTCACTAGGAAGGTACTTTCTCAGACCAGGTGCTGGTGTTTCTTTAAAAACAGACCCTGAGGCCGGTCATGATGGCTCAAGCCTGTAATCCCAGCACTTGGGAGGCGGAGGTGAGAGGATTGCCTGAGTACAAGGGTTCGAGATCAGCCTGGGTCACTTGGTGAGATCTTGCCTCTACAATAAATCAAAAAATTAGCCCGGTGTGGTGGTGCGTGCCTGTAATTCCAGCTGCTTGAAAGGCTGAGGCAGAAGGAGTGCCTGAACCCAGCAGGTCAAGGCTGTAGTGGCCACGAGTGTGACGCTGCACTCCAGCCTGGGCGACAGAGTGGGACTTCAATTCAAAAAAAAAATGGTGAAAAACTGACCCTGACTGGGGGCAGTGGCTCAGGCTTGTTATTCCAGCACTTTGGGAGACTGAGGCAAGATGATCACTTGCGTCCAGGAATTCGAGGCAAGCTTGGGAAACATAACAAGACTTTATCTCTTAAAAAAAAATTAAATGAAAAAAACCCAGATCTTGCTCAATGTACTGAAATGCTTGCTTAAGAATTTTCATTCTCCGCTAAGTTGGAGGGTAACTTTGTGCCTCCATAAAGATAATTTAACAATACCTATCAAAGCAAAAAATAATAACTGGTTTTTTTTTTTTTTTTTAGTCTGGGTCTCACTATGCCACCCAGGCTGGAGTGCAGTGGCACGATCACAACTCACAGCAGCCTTGACCTCCTGGGCTCAGGCAATCCTTCCGCCTCAGCCCCCCAAGTAGCTGGGACTACAGGCATGTGCTACCATGCTCAGCTAATTTTTTGATTTTCTTGTAGAGATTCTGTCTCACTATGCTGCCCAGGCTGGTCTCGAACTCCTGGGCTCAAGTGATTCTCTCACTTCAACCTCCCAAAGTGCTGGGATTATAGACGTGAGCCACCACGTCCAGTGGGGGTTGCTATTATTTTTAATTGATATAATTCATATACCATAAAATTCACTCTTTTAAAGTGTCCAATTCAGTGGGTTTAGTATATTTAGAATATGTGTAACCATTACCATGAATTCCAGAGCGTTTTCAACACTTTAAAGAGTAACCCATACCCATTAGAAGTCACTGCCCCTGGTGCAGTGGCTCACGTCCATAACCTCAGCACTTTGGGAGGCTTAGGTGAGAGGATTGCCTGAGCCCATGGGTTTGAGACCAGCCTAGGCAACTTGGCGAGACCTCATTTCTACAATAAATCAAAATATTAGCCAGGCGTGGTGGCGGGTGCCTGTAGTTTTAGCTACTTGGAAGGCTGAGGCGGAAGGATCACCTGAGCCCAGCAGATGAAGGCTGTGGTGGCCATGAGCTTGCTACTGCCCTCCAGCCTGGGTGACAGAGTGAGACACCAGCTAAAAAATAAAAATAAAAAAAAAGTCATTGCCCCTCTCAGTTCCTGTCAACCAAAAATCTACTTTCTGTCTCTATGGATTTGCCTGTTCTAGACTTTTCACATAAATGGAATCACACAATATGTGGTCACTGTGTCTGGCTTCTTTCACTTAGCATGATGTTTTCATGAGTCATCCACATCGTAGTGTGTCAGTGCTCCATTCCTTCTTATGACTGATCACTAATCCATTACACAGATATTCCACATTTTGTCTGTCCATCCTCCAGTCAGTAGGCATTTGAATTCTTTACACCATTTGGCCATTACAAATAATGTGGCCAAGAATGCTTGTGTACAAGTTTTTGTGTGAAACTGTTTTCAATATCCAGTTGATGGGAGGCCACTTTTAATCCCATGACCCTCCTCAGTCCCTGCCTAAGAGATCACAGCCCTGAACAAGGCTCTCCAGGAGAGAGCATCTGGACCTTGGGAGGGAGGGAGGACTGTGAGGGATTGTATCTCTCCATAGCTGCCCAATCCCCTCTACAAGTGATCTCGTGTCCTCTCACATCCTGGGACAACCAAAAAACCTTGAGAGACTGCTGTCCTGACAGTTCCTTTGCGGTCCACAAAGCACCCACACTACTAACTTGTTTAACACCCACCATGGCCTTAGGAAGGCCAGCTGGAATGAGATGCCCCCATGACAGCAAATTGCAACGCAGAGACCTGCCCAGAGCCACACAGGTGACTGGGGTCTGAGTTCTGCTATGTCCTGCAGAGTGCATTGGAGACAGCAAGGGGGGCCAGGAAGCCCTTGGTTCAGACCCAGGACATAGCCTGACGCTGAGGACTTTCTCTGGGGCTTCTTCCTTTTGGAAGGGCCAGAGCTTCCTCTTCTGGGAGAAAGTGACTCTGCACCAGCAACCTGCCTTACGGCCTACTTGCGTACCTAGGTTACTTGGCAGATTAGAAATGCCGGGCATTGGCCAGGCGCAGTGGCTCAGCCTATAATCCCAGCAGTTTGGGAGGCTAAGGCGAGAGGATTGCCTGGGCCTGAGGGTTCGAAACCAGCATGGGCAACTTAGTGAGACCTCGTCTCTACAATAAATCACAAAAATTAGCCGGGCATGATGGTGCACACCTGTAGTTCCAGTTACTTGAAGAGCTAAGGTGGAAGGATCGCCTGAATCCAGCAAGTCGAAGTTTCGGTGGCTGTGAGCTTGCCACTGCACTCCAGCCTGGGTGACAGAGTGAAACTCCAACTCAAAAAACAAGAAAACAAAAAAACGCCGGCCCTGCAGGATATGATTCAGTAAGACCGGCTGGGTCTTGGGCATCTGATTTATGACAAATTTCCCAGGGGATTTGGATGCACATCAGAGTTTGAAAATCACTGCTCTACCCCAAAGGAAGCCCCCTCCGGGTTCAAGCAGTTGGTAGTGTGTGTGTGTGTGTGTGTGTGTGTGTGTGTGTGTGTGTGAGACTTTTTTTTCCTGAATGGTGCATAAAATACTGATATACTTTCCCATTGAGGGTATCTCAGAGTTGAGGAAATACAGAAAGTATTTCTCTGAGAGTTGGAAAGAGTGCCAGAGGTGGTGCACACTCCCAGTCCCTGCGATGTGCCAGGCCCCTTGCTTACGCCAGTCTACTGCATCCTTCACCAACCCCTTGAGGCAAGTCTTGGTACCACTGCCCCCACTCCACAGATGAGAAAGCAGAGGCACAAGGCTCAGTAGCTCACTCTAGTCACACAGCTAGCGCAGAGCCAGGGCTTGCACCCCATGTGTGTAGCCAGCAGACTGCTGTCCTGTAGGAGTCCCTTAGTGAAGGGAGGATTAATGGGGTGAGAGGGTGCACCCCAAGTCAGAGCACCAGCGCAAGTGATGTGACTCATGCCTGGACAACTCAGGTGGCAAAGGTGGAACAGGCGGATGTGGGGTGGGCAGGGGTCCAGAGTATAGGGACTTGCAGGTTGCAGCAAGAATGGAATTTATCCTAAGAGCGATGGGAGTCCCTGCTGCAATTTAAATCATTTTACGAGGATTATTCTGGCCGCAGTGTAGAGGATGGACTGCAGGGGCTGCTGGCAGAGCCCAGAGAAAGAAATGTCTGTGTCCCAGACAGTGGTCCGGACTTAGGGCAGGGGGAGGAGAGACGGGTGAGGCTGGGAGTTTAGGAGACAGACCCCAGGCTCTAGAGCAGTGGTTCTCAACTGGGGAGATGTTGTGTCCCCCTTATCTCCCTCCTCCCACTGAGGACATTTGTTTTGTTTTTTTTTTGAGTTGGAGTCTCACTCTGTCGCCCAGACTGGAGTGCAGTGGCCGCTCCTGGCCACCGCAGCCTCGACCTGCTGGTCTCCGGCGATCCTTCCGCCTCAGTTTTCCAAGTAGCCGGAATTACAGGCGTGCGCTACCACGCCCAGCTCATTTTTTGATTTATTGTAGAGATGAGGTCTCGCTGCCCAGGTGGATCTCGAACCCACGAGCTCAGGCAATCCACTCACCTCAGCCTCCCAAAGGCGCGGGATTACAGGCTGAGCCATTGAGCCCGGCTAAGACATTTTAATATCTACAGATATTTTGGTTGTCACAGCTACTCCTGGCATTGAGTGGTTTAGACAGCCGCACAATGAAGAGTGATACAGTTCCACATGTCAATGGTTGCCAGGTGGAGAAAGTCACCTGAAGAGTTGCCTGGCATGGGGGGGGCACAGAAAAAGAAAATGAGTGGGAGGCCCCTCAATCCCTGAGGGTCGTCCCTAGGGCTGAGGAGACAGCTGTGCTCTGTGCCAGCTCCCTATGCCTATGGCAGCACTCCTGGGAGTGTCTCTGGAGACAGCCCTAGTGCCATGTGAAGGAAGACCTCACGGCAGAGCCTTCCCAGGTGAGAGGAACCATCTCAGGAGGAAGTGAGCATCCTAGACTGTGTAAGCTGAGGTTCCTGTTCTGGTAAGAGCTGACCACTGGAGTCCTACTGACTCAGGTTAAGAGAACTGAGTGAGCTGAGAGGCCGTGGGTGGGGAGGTTGGGCACGAAGTCCCTAGTGGCACCTGGTAAGCTGTAGAAGAACTGACGGTTGGTCACAGGTGTGTGTGGGAGGGTGAGGTCAGGAAAGTGACCGGCCTTGTCTAAGCTTGGTTCTGACAATGACAATGGCCAGGGCTATATGGGCAGCATTTCTTGACAGCAGGTCACAGCCTGGCCACAGCCCTTCGTCCCCCTATGGCCTTGGCCTGTGTAGATAGTGTGTGCTCAGATGATGAAATCCTCACGGCGGGGGGAACCCCAGCTCCAGGGTGGGTCTCTGGCATGCAGGGGAGGAACAGATCCTCCTGCACAAAACATTGTCTAACTTTCTTTCATTAGCTCTTTAGGAGACCAAGATATGACCTTAGAAAGCCCCCAGGCCTGGAAATGATTTCTGAATTCTGCCTGAAATTCCACCATCAGGCGCTAGTTCATAAAATCATGGTAGGAACTGATAAAGGCTCAGAAATCATCAGAGGACTACGTGCATCTCACAGGGGCAATGCAGAGGTTTGGAAAGGCGGGAACTCCCTACCTTCTGCTCACCCCAAGATCCCCACAGGGCCTGCGCAGTGAAGGTGTGTGGAAGGGTGGGAGAGTCTACCTGCTGAGAGTCTGCAGACCACTGTCCCACCCCGCAGGCCCCAGCCTAGGATGAGCAGAGTCAAATTGAACATCATCTCGCCCCCTGCTGGCCACTCTGAGGTACTGACCACCCTTGGCTGGTGGGTCTCCAACGGGCCTGCAGCGTGCAACAATCCTGAAAAACTGTGCACATAGAACTTCTGTAAATGGAGATCCATGTCCCAGCAGTGTCACTGGTGCCAAGGTTGGGAATCTCTCCTCAAGAGCCACCTGTCTGGGGCAGGAGTAGGAAGGAGAGTGATGAGGGTAGGTACAGAGCCGCCTCAGCATCCTTTCTGCCAGACGTGCAACTGGAAACCCTCCAGGTGCAAAGATGGCCTGGGTCCTGATCGCAGGGCGGATGCTATCATTGGAGGCCCCTGGCCTGCCTGAAGACACCCCTGGAGAACTTTCAGTAGGGCCTTCCCAGTTCGTGGTGTGGCCTCCAATGGCCTCCACCATCCGACCTGAGGCCACCCCGCCACTCCTGCCTCATCTGCAGGTTCACCTTCTGCGTCAGTCATGCTGAACGGCGGACTGCGCTCAGGACCAGGACCCACACTGCACAAGCTTCTGGGCCTGTGCTTATGCAGTTCCCTTTACCTTCTTTCCCTGCTGAGCTCAGGACTCAGCTCACAAGTGGAAGGCGAGGCCAGAACCAGACCCTAGAAAGCTCCACTGGAAGCTTGACCCTACTGGAGGCTTTCTCTGTCTTGGTCCCTGATGTCACATTCACCTCCCCAGGATGGCCCACAGCACACTTTCTGGGGAAACTCTGACCTTCCTGGCACAGACAAGGGAGCCCCAGGCTGGAAAGGAGAGGCAGAGAAGGGAGTTCAGAATCTCAAAGCTCAGAGATCCCGGAGTGGAACAGGGGACTCTGCTCATGGCACACCCATGGCTCTCAGAGCCAGCAAACCCTGCCTGTCTTTGCTGACAAGACCCGGGAGATGGTCCTGCAGAGGAAGCCCATATGGGGGGGGACTGTGCCCCCACCGCCTGCCCCACCCCCCAAGCTGTACCTCACTCTTCCCTTCCACATCCACCACCTGTCATGAGCGTGGGGCTCTCTGTGGCAACTCCTGCTCTCTGCCTCGCCCCACACACCCCTGCCCTTCACCCTAGAGGCCCTGCTCCCTGGGGTGTCAAAGGCTTCTGCCCTTGGGTTGTTGCTCAGCCTTTGTGGGTCTTTCTTGTGCCCCAGGACTCTCCTGAGGGAGCAAGGCGGAAGCCCTGACTCTGCCACTGAGCCCCCATGACTTGGGCAAGTCGCTCAGCTTCTGTGGGCTTATTTCCCCCACTCCTCCCCCTTGATCAGCCGGGGAGCTTCTTTCTGGAGGAGCAGGAAGAGGCGGGGCCCCTGGATGGGGTGTGAAGTTCAGCACGACAGGTTTCTAGGCACTCAGGCCTTCCTGAACCTGTGGTCAGAGTCCCCACTGACTCAGTAAGATAACGCTATCAGTTTCCTGAAAGCCTACAGGGTGCTTCACCTGCTTTGTCTCATTGAGTCCATACAACCCCGTGAGGGATGTGGCATCACCTCCTTTTTACACATGAGGAAACTGAGGCTCAGAGAGACAGCCTAACTTCACCCAGGTCATCCAGCTGGTAGGGGACAGAAAAGAGCTGGGGTTGGCATCTTGTCTGTCCAGCTCCAGAGACCGTCCCTGCACCCTCCTTCTCTCCTGTTTCCAGAGGTGACCAGCTGCCCCTGCCCAGCCCTTCTCTGTGTCCCTCTGCCTTCCCAGTCTACCTCATCTGGCCCATAAACCTTCACGAACTGGCTGCTCAGATCAAGGGTTTTGCCTATGTAGGATTCCACTAGAGAAGCTGAAGGCTCTGCTCATCCAGATCCAGTGATCTGCTCTGCACCCACCATCAAGTCCAGGGCCAAGTGTCCACCATGACCACAAGGTGCCAGCAGTCAGAGAGCCAACAATGTGAAGGTACTCAAAGTAGGAGGGGTCAGAATGGGATGAGGCTTTGCCCGAGGACACATAGTATGCCAGAGCCAGGGCAGGATGGAGCCGGAGAACAGCTCAGGGCTCTCCCCGCTGTATCTCTACCCATAATCAATGTACAGACTTTGCATCTGCAAAAGAATTTGCTGTGTGTCCCTGGGAACACCCTGTCCTCTGTATGGGAGTCTCATCATTTGTATGTAAGCACAGGTCTAGCTGGTCTCTTAGGACTTGTGAACTTGTTATCTTCACCCCAAACCTGGCTGTTGATGGGTCTGCACCATTAAGACACATGTGCACGCCACCCCATGTGTCCCACAGAACTCTTTCAAGCAGTGCACGCTCACCAACACTTGAGCTGGCCCCACATCCACGTAGACAGGAAACTATGATCCCAGAGGAGTGGGACCATCCCCCAGGCCACATGGTACCGGAAGCCAAGGCTCCTGCCACGCAGCCCAGTACCTGCTCCCTGATCGCAGGGCCACATGCCCCCTGTGGAGATGGGAGCACCATGGCCCTGGCCACAGTCCAGCTCAACCCCAGTACTCACCGAGATGGGGAAATAGTCCCTCATGTATCTCCATATAGTCCAGCACCGAGTCCACTGGACACGCCTGCCCCCCCGCCGCGGCGTGTCCCGGTCCAGATACCACCACGCTGCGTACAGCAAGGCCAGGAACCAGAATCTTGTGAATAGGAGGCCTATGAAAACCACAATGCAGATCTGGGCTGGGAAGGAAAACAGGAACAGTTAGGGGACAGAGGTCTGAGAGAGAGGCAGGTGACACTGCCAAGACTGCGCTCTCCCTGTCTGCCCAACACTGGCAGCACAATACTGTCCAGTCCTCAACCCCCAGAGGAAGAGGACATCTTCTCACACCTTCAAGAAGGAGACATAGGCTCTGAGATGGAATGCTGGCAGCCTAGAGTCACACTGGGAGCGTGAGTTCGAGCCCAGGTGGGCCTAACTCTAAAGCTCGTTTTGTTCCCACTGCACTAGGCTGCCCTATTCACTCCATTGACCTCCCTACAACCTCCCAAGACTTGTGTCTCCCCAGTAAAGTTGTCTGCATTCACGTACTGCTCAATAAATGGTGACAACTGATTGAATTAATTGTTCGAGTTTCTACCTTTTGGGGTCTCAGAGCAAAGGAAGACCCTTTTCTGCCCAGCCCTCTTTCTGATCATACTCTTCCTGTCTTTTCTTTCCTTTCTTTTGGAGTTGGAGTCTCACTCGGTCGCCCAGACTGGAGTGCAGTGGCCGCTTCCGGCCACCGCAGCCTCGACCCGC
>NW_007247230.1:44454-58555 GCF_000164805.1 Carlito syrichta | reverse complement strand
CACCTCAGCCTCCCAAAGGCGCGGGATTACAGGCTGAGCCACCGAGCCCAGCTTCTTCTCATCTTTTCAAAGAGAAGTTCGGCAGGTCTCTCCTCTTATGCAAGCTCTGTGACATCTCCATAACTTCAGGCACAGTCCAGGCAGCTCAGCCTAGTACTCAGAGCCACCCTGTCCTCTCCTGCTCTTGCCTCGCTCATGTGTACCCAAGGCTGCGGCCACACTCACTGCCCAGCGTTCCCCAAATTCACTGAGTTCTGTGTTCATGGCCTCCAATGCCTTTTGCTGTTGAGGAAGGAGGGAAAGGCCAATCCTTGGCCACCCCGTGGCGTAGGGGTGTAGCAGGGCTAGGACCAGGCCCAGTGTGGAATGTCCCCTCTGACCTCGGACTTTGCATCTCTTGCTGCGGGCTGATCCTTACTTTATCTGCTCACTTGTGTAATGGGCATAACCAGGGATCTGCAAAAATGTTTAACAACCTTTAGAACAGAGTTGCAGATCAGTTAAAAATGGTGCAAGGGGCAGCATCCTAGAGGGCCTATTTTGCCAGAAACCTTTAACTACAAAAACGTGGGGAGGTTCTGAGGGAGCACGTGTGTGCGCGCACGTGTGTGTTTATATGTGAGATAGCTATTTTTTTGGGGGGGGGGGTGCTCAGGGTCTCATTCTGTTGCCCAGGCTGAAGTACAGTGGCATGATCATGGCCCATCACAGCCTCTATCTCCTGGGCTCAGTTGATCCTCCCATTTCAGCTTCCCAAGTAGTTGGGACTACAAGAGTACACCACCACACTCAGCTAATTTTTTGATTTTTTTGTAGAGATGAGGCCTCGCTATGTTGCCCAACCTGGTCTAGAACTCCTGGGTTCAAGCAATCCTCCTGCCTTGGCTTCCCAAAGTGCTGGGATTACAGGCATGAACCACCACGGTCAGTATGAAATGGCTATTGACAAACCGAGTATGTAAACATTTTAGCAACCAGAATAGTAGGTATCTGTGCACTGGCTGGACCCCAGCCCCGGGGGAAGCAGTTGCTACCTGGTCTAGTGCCTGCAGATGAAAACAAGAAGCCCTTAGACCTCCAGCCACACCCTGTGCCCAACCCACAGTCCCAGGCCCTCCTCAGAAATGTTCCCTTTGGCAGAGCCAGAGTTTGAGCAAGGGTGACCTCTATGACCACAAACAAATGGTGTGGGCTGAGTAAGGGGACATAACCATGCTTTCCTGTGTGAGCCTAGTCCCGGGGCCAGCCACATCCGTGCTGGCCATAAGTAAGCACATTTCTTCATTTCCTCCACAACAGTCTTGTAAGGTCTGCATTGTCATCCCCATTCGACAAATAATAAAGTAGAGGCTTGCAGAGGTTAGGCATGGGTCAGCCAAGTCATACAGTTGTCAGTTGTCCAGTTGGACTCTGACCCAGGGTTTGCTGATACCAGCCACGCACACTCTTCAGTCCCTTCTCTGCCTGCACCTTCTCTCCCTCTCTTGTTCTTCTCCTGTCCCCCTCCTCCCCTACCTCCAGTCCCGGCTTCCTCCTGTCTGAAAGGACACAAATCCCTCCTCCCTGAGCAGTCTGGAACTTTCCTACCATCACCCAGAGTCTTCCCCATGCCCCCAGTAGCCTGCAGACTGGTCTCCATCCAGAGTAAAACCTGCAGTGTAGCCCAGGAAAATAAGTAATCTTCCCAAAGCCCCAGGTGATGGCTTCTACTCCACACCCCCCCACCCACTCCACCCCCAGAAGGTTTCTGGGTAAGCCCAGGAGCTTTCTCTGGGCAGGGGCTCTGAGTTCAGCCAAGCCCCCTTTGGGACAAATGTCCTTCTACCATCAGTGTGCTGTGTGCACCCGCCATGGCTGCTGTGTCCCACCCAGGTGCCACGGTCTCCCATCTTACCCATCACAAGGCAGCCCACCTTACCCAGAGCCAGAAAGGAGAAGACCCACTGTAGGACCGCAAGGGTCTGCAGCCTGCGCTCCCACGGCACAGACAGGGGTGCAAACTCCACCATGCTGGTCCGTCTGCCCGGCTCCTGCAGCTTCTCCCAGCACTGCTGTGGTCCAAGGCACCCACTGTTTTTGTTCCTGCCCGAGGCTGAATGAACCGGGCCGTAAAGGTGCCACACCCAGCCCCGTCCAGCCCTAAGTCCTCCCCGCTCCCACCGAGGCAGCCGCCTGGTTCCTAGAAGAAACCTCGGAATCCACCTGCTGGAGCCTGGCTGAGGGAAGGAGGAAGAGGAGGAGCTGAGTGGCCTCTGTCACCCTCCTCAGGCAGCACCTTATCTGCAAGGCCACCTTTCTCTGATTGCTTAAATCTTGCCCTTCCTGTCCTTTGGCACCACGTGTAGTGCAATCTTGCTCTCTTCCCACCTACTCAATGGCCTGGCCCAAGATGTGGCCTCTCTCTCTGGCTGTGTCCACTGCTCCCTCTCCACCATCCCCTCCACCTGCTGCCCCAGTGCTCTGCTCTGCTCACCTTCCAGCACACTCTGGGAAGAGCTGTCTGGATTCCATGCATTCTTGTCCTCACCTCCCACCTGTCCTCCCCTGCTCTACACATCACCACTCCACGAAAGTGCCCCTGGCAAGTTCACCAGTGGCCACCATGTAGTTAAATCCAGTAGTCGGTTCTCAGATCTCATCCTGATCTCTCAGCAGCGCCAGACACGGTGATCATTCTCTCTTCCTTGAAGTCACTTGGCCCAGGGACATCATCTCTCCCGGTTTTCTTCTAGGAACAAAATGTGGTGGGTGCTTCCTAGCTCTCTGGCTGCTCCTTCTTGGTCTTTTTTGTGTGGCTTGTTTTTTGTTTTTTGGTTTTTTTTGAGTCAGGGTCTCCCTCAGTCACTCAGGCTGGAGTGCAGTGGTGTGATCATGGCTTATCACAGCCTCAACCTCCTGGGTTCTAGGCGATCCTTCTGCCTTAGCCACCCGAGTAGCTGGGGCAACAGGTATGGGCCTTCACGCCTGGCCAATTTTTCGGATTTTTTGTAGACATGGGTCTTGAACTCCTCAAGCCATCCTCTCATCTTGCCGTCCTAAGAAGCTGGGATTACAGGTGTAAGCCAGCATGTCTGACCTCGTCTGTGGTGCTTACTTTTCACCAGGCCAACTGCTCACCCTGTCCTTGGCCCGTCTCTTCTCTCCACACCTACACTCACACTCTCGGGATCTCAACCAGCCCCGTGGCCTTGTGTTCTGGCTGCACAGTGAGGACTTCCCAGTCTGTATCTCCAGCTCTGACTTCTCCCTGTGTAGTGGCCGAAAGTTCAATCCGAGAGACCACCAAGAGCCAATTCTGATGAAAGTTCAAGAGGGTCTTTATTTACAAGCTCGAGCCTGGACCTCTGTCGACCACCGACGTAGCAGAGTACACCCAGAGGCCCTGACTTTCTTAAGCAGATGGCTTTTATGCTTTTACACAAAGGGAGGAGGAGTTTGGGGGACTTTCCAGTTTTGTTACCATTTAATTGGGTAGCAACCTCTGGTGGTCAGCTTAATCGTGAAGGATTGGCTAGCCTGACTCAGGCTGACCTTGGCTCACTAGCTAGGGAAGTTGTAGAGACATCTGGAAACTTAGGTGATTACCCCCTGGCACCTGATTGGTTGTTGCTAAGGGGAAAGTGAGATAAAGGAAGGGGTTGAAGCTTGTAACTGGAGCTTTACAGTTTTTTTCCATAACTGAAACTTTAAACAGCTACAGGTTATGTTTTAAAGCAGAAAACTAAAAATGGCTGTGCTATTGTCCACAAGCTGATTACATATTTATTGGGTTATAGTATGCTCTTAACCTAAGTCTATGGTATACTTTATTATGGTCCTCTCACCTGGGCTCTAAACTTGATGTCTTCATGGAATGCCTCACAGATCCCTCCACCGTGGTGTGTCTGAAGCTGAGCTTGATTCTCCCACCTGCCATGCCAGCTCCTCCTCTGCTGTCTCCCATCTCAGTGAAGGGTCACTCCCTTTAGCTGTGGCTCAGGACAAAACCTGGGTCATGGTAGATTCCTTCTGTTCCTCTCCGTCCACATCTATCAGTCCTGATGTCCCATTGGTTCTTCTAAATTCCTCTTTTTATTTATTTATTTACTTATTTTGGGTCAGGATTCTTACTCTGTGCCCAGGCTGGACTGCAGTGGCATGATCACAGCATACCGCAACCTTGACCTCCTGGGCTCAGGTGATCTTTCCACCTCAGCCTGCCAAGTAGGTGGGACTACAGGCCTGCGCCACGACACCCAGCTAATTTTTTTTTTTTTTTTTTAACAGAGGCTAGGTCTTGATACGTTGCCCAGGCTGATCTTGAACTCCTGGGCTCAAGTAATTCTCCCACATCAGTCTCCCAAAGTGCTAGTAAATCCCTCCTTTTAAAAGTAAACTTTGAATTGAGATATATCAGACATATGAGGGGAACCCCCCAAAACCTGGAACTATATTTTGGGGGGCGGGCCTCTTGTAGTACAGGCTTTCCCCACTGGGTAATTGTTCTAGGAACCCATCTGCATCAGTGTACCAGCTAGCATTGTTGTGAGAGGCTGCATTCGGCTTCAGTAAATTTTGGGGGGATTCTTTCAACACATTCTCTATTTCATGAAGGGTGATTTACATGAACAACCTACCCACAACACGCTGTGTTCAGCAGTTTTTCGTTTTTTTACCAAAAACAGCATGACCCCTCTGCTCCACCCTCCCTATTCACCCAATCTCTCCTTGAGTGACTTTTTTTTTTTTTTTTTGAGTTGGAGTCTCATTCAGTCACCCAGACTGGAATGCAGTGGCTGCTCCCGGCCACCGCAGCCTCGACCTGCTGGGCTCCTGCAATCCTTCCGCCTCAGCCTTCCAAGTAGCCAGAATTACAGGCATGAGCTACCACACCCGGCTGATTTTTTTTTGATTTATTGTAGAGATGAGGTCTCGCTGCCCAGGCGGGTCTCAAACCCCCGGGCTCAGGCAAACCACTCACCTCAGCCTCCCAAAGGTGCGGGATTACAGGCTGAGCCACCGAACTCGGCTTGAGTGACTTTTTTGCTGTTGTTTCTCTGCTTGTGACTTTTTTTGTTTTTGTTTTTTTGCATGCAAAAAGTTCTCAAAGGGAAACATTGTACCGATGTGGAAGAGGTAAAAAAAAAAAAAAAAAGGCAGAAGCACTAAAAGGCATCAGAACTGATGAGTTCAAAAAAACTGTTTTGAGCAGTGAAAAAGTGTCTCAATAGGTGTATTGCATCAAACGGAGAGTACTTTGAAGGTGACTAAAGTGTAAACATGTAAGAATAAATGCACAATTTTTAATAAACAAATTCTGGGGGTTTTTTGGGTCCTCCCTCATATAGAAAAATACACAAATCATTAAGTGTATGGAGTGACATGTTTTCCTCGTTAACAAACAATATGACTGGCATCATCGAAGTGCCAGAGTAGAACGTGCATTACAGCCCAGGAAAGTTAAGTAACTTTCCCAATGTCCCAGGTGACGGCTTCTACCCTACCTCACCCTACCCCGAAAGGCTTCTGGGCAGGCCCAGAAGGTCTTTCTGGGCAGGGGCTCTGAGTGCAGCCAAGTCCGCTTAGGACAAATGTCCTTCTTCCATCAATGGGCTGTGTGCACCCTCCATGGCTGCTCTGCCCCAGCCGGGTGCCACGGTCTCCCACCTTACCCATCACAGCGCAGCCCACCATACCCCTCTTAACCTTGCCAATTATCACTCCTCTCCCTGAAGGTCACCGCCATCCTCACTTCTGTTTTTGAACTTGATGAAAAACGAATCATATTGTGCATACTCTTTTGAGACCGGTTTGAGAGTCACCATGTCATGTGTATCTTCCGCATTTCCCATTGCTTTACAGCATTTCATTGCGTGACTACGCCACAGGTTGTCCACTTATTATCAATAGGCATTTGGGCGGTCACTGATTCCTGGCTATTATGAACTGTGCTGCTATGAACATTCTTGTATATGTCTTTCAGTGAGCATGTGCACACATTTCTGATGGGTGTGTCTGGGAACAGAACTGATGGGTCCTTCAGTATAAAGTTATACCATTTTCCAAATTTACACACCCACAAGCCCTCTGTGAAAATATGGGTAGTCATACATCCTCCTCAACATGTGACCCTTGGGTGAATGTTTAGTGGCACTTTCCCGTGGTTATAGTATTTTTTCACCAGCTCATGAGGTTGAGCACCCTTTAATATGTTCACTGGTCATTTGGATATTATGTTCTGTGATGTTCTTCTTCTAGTCTTTCGTTGATTTAAATGTCTCTTGGATGAAAAAATTCTTTCTACCTACATAGCCAGCCTCTATCATAGACGAACTCCAGCTTCCTCATTGGTCTCTCTGTCACTCTCCATCCTCATTGTCCTCCCCACAATCCCAACACAGTCACAGGGACTGACGCATGCGAATGCTCAAGTTTGGGAGTTGTGCCAAACTGTTTTCCAAATGGAACACCAACTTACACTCTCCTTGGGAATATACCAGAGACCCCCATGGTCCACTCTGGCACTTGGTGTGGTCCAACTTATTTTTTGATATAAAAAATAAATAATAAAAATATGAAAAATGATACTTGCCTCAGTCTGGATTTGTGTTTCCTGTTTACTAATGTTGCACATCTCTATTCAGCTCTTCTGTGAAAAGCTTGGTCTTAATTTTTGCCTCTTCCTCTGGAGTATTGTTTGTGCTTTTTGTAAACACTTGAAGTTTTTTTGTGCACTCATGATAATAACCATGTGTGGTGGCATATATTGTAAATATCTTCTCCTAATTTTTAGTTTGACTTCTAAGGTGTCATTTAATGAACTAACATTTTACATTTTAATGAATTCATATTTACCAGTCTTTGGACATTCTTGGTTAGATCAGGAAATCTTGTCTTGGCTGTAAATCCCATTACGAATTTTAAAGTTTTGTTTTTGGTATGTAATTCCTAATTCATCTGGGTTTTTATATAGTATGAGTCAGGTTTCCATTTTCTTTTAACGTATGCATAACCATTTTATCCAGTCTCATTTGTTGAATACTCTGTCCTTTCCCCGTGATATATTTTGCCACCTCTGTCATGTAACAGAGTTCTACACGTACATGGCCTTGTCCCTTGGTCAGTTCATCCATCTCTGCCAGCTCCACCCTGTTCTGAGAGCCCCCAGCTAGACCGGGCTTCTTTACCAGGGCAGCTAACAACCCTGCCCTGACGGGAATGAAGGGGAATTGGCTGAGGGTGGTCCCTGTGTGCCATTCACGAGATGTTTCCTTTGCCTGGCAGATGGCCTAAGCCTTGTTATCAGACCATGACCAGGGAGTCCCTCACATAAGAACATTGTTTATTGGCAGGTGTTCCAGATTCAAGAAAGGTTGTGTAAAAAAATTAAAAAGAAATGAAAAATATATCTGCAGATGCCCTTGTGGCTCTTGTGAGATCTGTGTCTAATTTGTGCCTGTATGACCATTGTTCTGACTCTAGGAGCCTGAGGAAAACCTAGCGAGGAGTACTCCCTGGTTCTTCAGATGGAAAACACAAAATCAATACATCACCACAATAGGAAATAAGTTCAATAATTTATTATTTACAGATCCTGTGCAGACACCCTCTGTCATGAGTCGGGAGGGCAGCCCCCGGGCCCTGGGTCATGCAAGGAAGGATTGTAGAGTCAGAAAGAGCAAGCGAGAGAGAGAGAGAGAGAGAGAGAGAGAGAGAGAGAGAGAGAGAGAGAGAATGAATGAGCACCAGTAGTCGATGTAAGAGAATCGGATGTTAAAGTTTGTGGGCAAATGTCTGAATGGTCACCCTAAAGAAAGCATTGGGAAACCACAGAGCCCAGTCTGCTAGGCAGGCGAGAGGCCTCTGAGTACCTACCTCTGGCCACCGGTTTAGTCGTTTGTGGATGACACTCTTCTAATGCCTAGACAGCAACCTTTGCTGTGATGTCCGTGTTGCAACTGACCCCATGATGTCTGGGCATTGTCCCTTATACATGGTGACCAGTACTGTCTGAGTAGCAGAGACATTAAATGCAACAGAAATCTGCGTCCAACATCGAGTAAGGCATTTGCTGGGCATAACTAAACAGACAAGCAATATGAAGGTGCCCGCCATGACCTGAAAACCCATGCCAACCATCCACTCCACTGCAGAGGATTGAGCCAAGTGAACAGATCAACCCTTCACCTAGAGCACAGTGGGAATGCTGTTGTAAACGTGGTAAGATTATGAAATGCCTGTATCTATTGAGCCATGGCTTCTAGAGTGGCTGGCAGGTGGCTAGAGTTTTCTTTAGGCATAGAAGTGAGGGGGTGTACATTCGAGCCGAGAGCAAGGAGTCTTTCAAGAGCAAGGACAGAAAGAAAAGCGAACATGTCTCGTGTCCATCTGTGTCTTAGGAGAGGCAATCCCTGGGCATTGCTGGAGTGGAAGTCATCTGTGGCACTGGCGTCTGTGACTGTGACAGAATCATCTTGAACATCAAGATTTGGGTTAAGGCCATGTTGTCTGAGGCAATGCCGTCCTCAGCGGTGAGATATGGGACAAGGGCGATGTTGTCTGGGATGTGGGACAGGTGCCTCAGTTGCTCTTAGTCATGTCTGTAACTGAAATGAACAAGGAATGAACTAGCAAGGCCTTGCAAGTGACGTTAGAGTATGTGAAGATACGTATGTGAAGATTTTGATTTAAATTTTGGATGTCTGTAAGGCAACAGAGTCTCAGAGTCTGCTGTTTTAGTTTTCCTTGAAAGGGACAGTTTTTCTTTCTTCCTTATTTTTCTTTTCCTTTCTGAGTTAGGGTCTCACTCTCTTTCAGGCTTGAGTACAGTGGCACGATCATGGCTCACTACAGCCTTGACTACCTAGGCTCCGGCGATCTTTCTACCTCAGCCTCCCAAGTAGCTGGGACTACAGGCATATGCCACCAAGCCTGGCTAATTTTTTGATTTTTTTTTTTTAAAGATGAGTTCTCACTGTGTTTCTTAGGCTGGTCTCAGATTCCTGGACTGAAGCAGTCCTCTTGGCTTGGCCTCCCAAAGTGATGGGATTGCAGCCATGAACTCCCCTTAGTGTTCACTCAGTTCATCCCAAGGGGCTCTCCAGGTCATCAAGGGCCTGGGGAGGGGTGGTAGTACCCTGGCATCTGGCAAGGGACTGAGGATGAGGAGGACACATCCTCCTGCAGGTGGAATATCCCAGAGGGCCCAGGCTTAGCGCCATCCTGTCTTAGGGAGGCCTGGGTAGTCATGCTGAACTCGTGGGGTGATATTCCCATGGCTCAAATCATCATGGACAGCTGGGTGTGGGGATCACAGGTTCAGGGTCCATGAGAGTCTGTTTCCAAGACAATTCAGTAAATAGCTCATTTGTTGTTTCATGGTGTGCAGCCCAAGGCCAAGGGAGACACTATCTTGTGTTGGAAGCCCTGGACCAGCTAATGGTCACCATAAACAGTCTAGAGACTCCAGGAGGCATTTCAGAAGGCTGCCAAAGCCTCTACAGTGGAGGAGTTTTGGGGGACACTCATAGGAATGTCTGTGGATTTTAATGTAGAAGAGTACAATGTGTAAATGAGGACTATACTACCACCAGAATCCAGAAGGCACTAAGAAATATTGGGCTTAAATGTCCTTAATGTGAGTATCAAATGAATCTCCGCAGAGTAGGATGGCCTGAATGTAATTTCATACCTGTGCTCCTGAAGATGGTGACTGTCATTAAGATCTTGTCTGTAGTCTTCGTGTGAGATGACAGAGCTGTGGGTAGCCTGGAAAGGTGTATTTTGTTCCTTCAGGGGTCGAGGCAAATACAGCTGAGAGGCTGTTGGAACAGACCCTAAGCAGAACAGGCAGTCACATCTGTAGGCACAAAGTATGTACCTGCTGTTGATGAATCGGCAAGTTTTATAATATCAGGTAGTGGGCATGGGATCACAGTGTTAGGGTCATAGTGACCCACTATCAGGCACCTGTCTTATTCTGTTTTCTGCTACTCTAACAGAATATCATAGTCTGAGCTACTTATAAAGAAAGCAGATTTATTTGGCCCATGTTTCTGGAGGCAGGGCAGTTCAAGATTGAGGGACTACATCTGGAGGGGACTTTTTGCGGCATCATCATACAGCATGAGGGGAGCAAGAACCTGCTGGACGGAAAGAAAAAGGGAGCAGAACTCCTTTGAAAACAGCTCCACTCTTGGGGCAACAGCATTAATCCATTTGCGAGAGCTAAGCCAGCGTGATCTAATAAGCTCTTAGAGGCACCACCTCTTAATACTCACAGTGGCAATTAAATTTCAATATGAGTTTTAGAGGTGACATTCAAACCCTGGCTTCCCTAAACTCATGTCCTTCTCACATATAAAATCCATTTATTTCATCCCAATAACTCCAGAGTCTTAACTCATTCTAGCATTAACTCAGAAGTCCAAAGCCCAAAAGTCTCTTCTAAATCAGATATGGGTGAGACTTGAGGCAAGATTCATCCTGAGGCAAATTTTCTTCCAGCTGTGAGCCCATGAACTCAAAACAGTTATCTACTTCCAAAGCACAGGTGGGACAGGCATAGGATAGACATTCCCCTACCATGAGGGAGAAATAGGCAAGAAGAAACAGGTCCCAGGTAAGTTTAAAACCCAACAGGACAAACAACCTTCAATCTTCAGGTTCCAGTATAGTCTTTCTTGACTCCAGGTATCACTCCTGGATACACACGGGCGGAGGTTGGGCCCAAGCCCTCAGGCAGCCCCACCCCCATGGCCTTGCTGGGCTCAGCCCACACAGCTCTCACGGGTTGGCATATCCTGCCTACAGCTGTCCCAGGCTGGCACTGCACACCGATAGCTGCACAATTCTGGGATCTTGGTGGTTGTCTCTCCCGTGGTTCCACTAGGCATCACCCTGGTGACACTCTCTGTGACAGCTCTACCCCATGGTAGGTTTCTGCCTGGGCCCTTGGACTGTCCGATACATCCTCTGAAATCTGGGTGAAGGAAGCTGCACCCCCAGCTCTTGCATTCCGTGAGCCTGCAGACTTAACACCCCGTGGATGTTGCCAGGGGTTATGGCCTGTAACTTCCAAGTGGCAGGTTGAGCTGCACCTGAGCCCACGTGAGCTACAGCTGAGGTGGCCAAGGGGCGCTGTGCCAAAATGCAGGGAGCAGAGACCTGAAGCGGCTCTGGGGAGCAAACCTGTGGAGGGTGCCCCAGGCCCATTTCCCAAAACTATTTTGCATTCCTGGAGCGAGATCTGTCATGGGAGGGGCCTCGAACTCTGAAATGCCTTCAGGATCATTCTCCCATTGTCTTAATGAATAGCACCTGGCTCCCTTCTAGCCATTCCAATCCCCCCCTCCCTCCCTTCCTCTCTCCTTCCTTCCTTCCTTCTCTCTCTCCCTCCCTCCCTCCTCCTTCTCCTCCTCTTTCTCTCTTCTTTCTGTTGGGAGCCAACATCTATAGCTACATGACTGAGGCCTCTAAAGGCCCATCTGGAAGATCGCCTCCGACATAGGATATCAGTTATACCTATAATATTGGCGTGTGATTAGTGACCAGTGTGCATACATGGCAGTAAAACTTATAAGTAAATCTCAATACACCTGATGGAAAGTGCACAGCAAAATTATTTTTCTCTGTCTTTCTAAGTTGTACTCCTTTTTCAAGACATTTTTAAACTTCTATTTCCTGGTAGACTGGTTAGTCAGCTCTTGTTCCCGAAAGCAGTTTCCCCTAGGGCTAAGATTAGAAACTAAATTACCATAATAGTTTTATCGCCCTGCCCCTAGCCAGGCAGAATGTTTTCTTTTGTTTCGTTAAATACCGGAAAACTCTGTTTGCTTTCAGCCCATGGCCACTGTTCATGGCAACCATACATTTCCTTGTTCAAGAGTATGACAACTACCATAAGATTATGAAAGAATTAACAATAAATAAGATATAGCATAGTATAGAGTCATCATCAGATTGTATAAAAATTAAAGTTTAGACATATGAAACTCATATGAATTATAGTAAAGTTTGGTAGTTTAAGAATAAGTTTTAACTGAGTTATAAGGCATTACGTTAAATCATAATAGGTTAATAGTATAACTAACAGTAAGTCATTTAAGTAAACTTATAGATTATAGTATAGTGTTAAGTTGATAATATTAATCGTTAAAAATATTAGGAGTCAGTGAACTTGGGTTGAACCTAGAATTAACTTAGAAAGTTTTTGTATTAATCAGGGTTTAGAACAAAGAGTATAATATGAATGATTTATTGAACATTATGGAAAACACTTTGAACAATCTGTATTGAAATTGTGCACCTGTGACCTTAATGTAAGTTTTGTGAAGCACGTCAGGCATCATGGAATTCGAATTGTTTGCTTGGAACTTGCAAATTTCGTGATGGTCTTGTGATAGTTTGTAAAGTGCGATATGCATGGAATTTATACGCCCCCAGCAAGTGATTATCACACTGTTGGAGGGTATAGAAAATGGTATATAAGTTGGAAGGAGTCTGAATAAAATTTGGCTTCAGTCCTGATCAGACTATTCCCAGAAGAACTGCCTCCAAGTGGTTTCTTCTCACTGTCCAGATTCTCCAGTGCTGGTCCTAACCCTCCCTCCTAGGTCAGAGCCGGTACTCCGACATCTTTCTTTCTCTCTCTCTCTTTCTTTCTCTCCTTTCTTTCTTTCCTTCCTTCCTTTCTTGCCCTCTCTCCCTCCCTCCCTCCCTCTCTCTCTTTCTTTCTTTGTCAGTCTCACTCTATTGCCCAGACTGGAATGCACTGGCACAATCATTGCTCACCACAGCCTCAGCCACCTGGGTTCAGGCTGTCCTTCTGCCTCAGCCTCCCGAGTAGCTGGGACTACAGGCATGTACTGCCATGCCCAGCTAATTTTTAAAATTTTTTATTTGTAAAGATGAGGTCATGCTACTTTTCCTAAGCTGGTCTTGAACTCCTGGGTTCAAGTGATTCTTGCACCTTGAACTCCCAAAATGCTGGGATTACAGGTGTGAGCCACTGCACTCAGCCCCATATTAATTTCTTCGGCAAATTGTCACTTGGCCACATTCATAGTATCCTATCCTGAATACGCTTTTTTTACTCTTTACATGGCCAAGCCGTGCATTTTCTAAATCTTTCCATTCTGCTTCTTGTTTAATTATAAATTCTGTCCTTAAGTCATTTATTTTCTCTTTCATCTCACTGTATGTGGTTAAAAGTAACCACACACCCCTTTTGCTTTCAGAAAACCTGGCACCTGGACTGAGTGAGGCTCGCTCCTTGCTGCCTAAGCTGGGACTGGACGGAGAGGCAGCAGTAAGTGTGCTCTGGGGGAGATGTTATGTATACCTTTCAAAAGGTTAAATTCAAGTACCTTTTGCCTTCTGGGGTACAGGAAATGTTTTATAACTTCATCTGGGTATTGTTCCTCCCTTCTAAACATTGCTCCTGTCGGAATCTCACTTGAATCCGTATTCTAGTCTCCACAGAACAGCTAGAGAGGTCTTCTGAGAGCACAAAAGGACTCTTGTCCTTCAGTCATCTGCTATAGACTCCCCTGGAGGCTGGGAACTGACCAAACATATTCACCCTGCCTCATCGAACCTGTGATTTCATGATTGTATTTTTCACACTGCTTCCCCAGAACCTACCTGAGAGACGGGATTCCTGAGAATGGAGCAGAATGTAAAATCAGAGTCCTGGCTTTGCCAGACCAGTAGCTATAACTGCCCTTCTGTTGTTTGATGACCTCTGTGCTCTGCTTCAAAAGGAAAAAAATAAAATTACGGAGATAGTGACCCTGAGAGTTCTTTCCCAACTCTCTGCTTAAAAATCACCTCCTCAGCCGGGCTCGGTGGCTCAGCCTGTAATCCCGCGCCTTTGGGAGGCTGAGGTGAGTGGATTGCCTGAGCCTGCGGGTTCGAGACCCGCCTGGGCAGCGAGACCTCATCTCTACAATAAATCAAAAAATCAGCTGGGCGTGGTAGCGCATGCCTGTAATGCTGGCTACTTGGAAGGCTGAAGCGGAAGGATCGCCGGAGCCCAGCAGGTCAAGGCTGCGGTGGCCGGGAGCGGCCACTGCACTCCAGTTTGGGCGACAGAGTGAGACTCCAACTCAAAAAAAAAAAA